>NC_091215.1:22065830-22093330 GCF_040958095.1 Procambarus clarkii | reverse complement strand
CTGAACGTGGAATTTTAAGCGGAAAATAGTTGTTTTGCTTCATATAATATCATTATATATATACGCATTTATATGCTAAGAAATAGTGTTTGTGGATTGAAACATTGTATTTTGTCTTTTACTCTTGAGACAAATTGTGTTTGGGAGGAGGTGTGTGTAATAGTAGCCAATGTTGTTCCTTGAAGGCATCTTATAAATGTTGTCTGTCGGCATTGATTGTGTATGATTTTAGACACGAGTGTATACGTGTGTCATCTACACAAGATAAGACCATCAGGAGAAAACCTTAGTGAAAAGTAATAATAATCATAATAGATGCAAGAAATTAATGGCTTCAAGGTCTAAATGATTCCTGTTAATAATAACAACATTCCCAACACGTTGTCAAAATACAGGCTCCCCATCCCTGGGTAAGATCAAGACACACGTGAATCTAAGGTGAAGGGCCCCCTCAAGGAGGAGGTTAAAGGTGAGCTCCCCCCGTGTCCCTGGGCAAGAAGAGGATAGCTGTAGCCTACTGTTTACCCCCTGGACCTCCCTTGCAGGGCGGCGGAGGCGGGGGTGCTACCCATGTGTGTGTCTGTGTGTAGTGTCCTTACAGGTAAGGTGCGCTTGCAGGAGCAACATTGCAACAGAGGAAAAATTCAAACAGAACATAACGAATTAATTCGGGTTATTTTTGACAGGATAAATAACATTAACTGAACGTAATGAACTACGAAAACGGTTTAGATTTGGAGAGAGAGAGTTGCTTGGGAAGAAAAGGTGAACGCCAATGAAATGTCATGATATTTTTTCTCATCATAAGTGTAACATTATATTGAGAAAGCGTAATTTGTTAGAAGTTGATTTAGTGAATTGTTTTAGAGGTGTTGGAAGAAATTTATGATAACTTGACTGGAGCTGTAAATTACTGTGTTAGACCCTGTTTGGTTAATGACTCTACCAGGAAACGTTCTTGGTTGAGAGTGACGATAGTTACTGTATTTGGTGGTGGCTGTGGGAGGCAGGTGGTATTTGGTGGTGGCTGTGGCAGGCAGGTGGTGGCTGTGGGAGGCAGGTGGTGTTTGGTGGTGGCTGTGGGAGGCAGGTGGTGTTTGGTGGTGGCTGTGGCAGGCAGGTGGTGTTTGGTGGTGGCTGTGGCAGGCAGGTGGTGGCTGTGGCAGGCAGGTGGTGTTTGGTGGTGGCTGTGGCACGCAGGTGGTGTTTGGTGGTGGCTGTGGCAGGCAGGTGGTGTTTGGTGGTGGCTGTGGCAGGCAGGTGGTGTTTGGTGGTGGCTGTGGGAGGCAGGTGGTGTTTGGTGGTGGCAGTGGCAGGCAGGTGGTGTTTGGTGGTGGCTGTGGCAGGCAGGTGGTGTTTGGTGGTGGCTGTGGCAGGCAGGTGGTGTTTGGTGGTGGCTGTGGCAGGCAGGTGGTGTTTGGTGGTGGCTGTGGCAGGCAGGTGGTGTTTGGTGGTGGCTGTGGGAGGCAGGTGGTGTTTGGTGGTGGCTGTGGCAGGCAGGTGGTGTGTCGGTGGCAAACACTGAAGTGTTGGCAGTGGTATTATAGCAGTTGGGTAGGTGCTGGGTAGTGTGGGTAGTGTGTGTAGTGGGTAGTGGGTAGTGGGTAGTGTGGGTAGTGTGTAGTGGGTAGTGTGGGTAGTGGGTAGTGTGTAGTGGGTAGTGTGGGTAGTGGGTAGTGGGTAGTGCCGAGTCTTGGGGTAACAAGAAGCTTCTGTGCCGCGTGTGTCAGTGCTGGGTGCAACTCTCCCATGTGTTAACTTCGTGCGGCAAACATGCACCCACACCTGATACTATCGCCCACACCTGATACTATCGCCCACACCTGATACTCTCGCCCACACCTGATACCATTGCCCACACCTGATACCATCGCCCACACCTGATACCATCGCCCACACCTGATACCATCGTCCACACCTGATACTATCGCCCACACCTGATATCGTCCCGCAAATAGCCACTAACACCTGTTACCACATAATCACTGTTCCGTCATTCATTCTTGTCAAAAAGTTGAATTAGAACCTCTGGATGGGTTTTTTATGTAAACATTATATATATATTATATATATATATATATATATATATATATATATATATATATATATATATATATATATTTCCAGTATTAAAGCTCCATTTAGACGTTTAATTCACATAAGTGAATGAATGAGATGGTTTAGTAACTAAACTCGCGGTACTCGATACAAATCGGTATTCACAGTAAAATAATTGTACGTCAAAGGTAATTAAAGTAGCCTAGCCTAGTTTGGAAGGGAAGGGGAATTATCAGGGGAAAGCGCCAAGCCATTACAGGACTTGGAAGGGGTCAGGATAAGGATTTGGGATGGGACGGTGGGGGGGGGGGGAAGGAATGGTGCCCAATCACTTGGACGGTCTGGGATTGAACTCTGAACTGCATGAAGGGAGATCGTCGCTCTATTGTCCAGCCCAAGTGGTTGGGCAGCCCAGTTTGGAGCGTCAAAGAGGATTGTTTTTAAATTTAAAATTTCAAGTTTAAAACGAACTTCGTCCGTTGCTTGCTTGCTTGTTTGGTCTCAGGTGTGAATGCAGACAGGTTATAGCCTTATTTTAGGAAAGGGATTCTTTTCATGCCTCGATTTGAAAATAGATTGTGGGCTTTTCCCTCCCCAAACCTGAACCAGTTTGATTAATCCAGACGTAAAAAACGCGTTACGAAGAGCCTGTTTGTCAGTTTGATTATTGGTGTCTTTACATATGCACCAATCTTCCTATCTCTCCTAATTCTCTTCTTTCCTTACCCTTTTGCCTCTTCTTGAGACTTCTTGCCATTTTCACCCATTTCTTGCTTTTGAAACCTTCTTCGTAATATTAATATTTTTCTCTTTTCAACTTCCTCCTCCATAGTAAGCTGCTCTTCTCATTCAATTCGCCCTGTCATAGTTAAATCCCTCCTCGCCTAATTAGTCTAGCCTTATCCTAGATCTCCTAGATCCCTTTCTTGTAATATCCTACTTCCTATCTTTCTTCTTTCACGCTCATCTCCCCTCCCACCTCTCATCTTCCCTCCCATACCTCACTTTCCCTTCCACCCTTGTCTTATCTCACTCCTCCATGTCCCCTTCTATCCCTCCCCTCACTCTCGTTCTCCGTCTCCAACCCATTAGTTGCTAAAGGAAATATTATAAACATATTTGTTCATAATATTTGGGCAGAGAGGTTCCTGGCGGTGCAGTGCCACTGCCAGAGAGCCGGAAGGTAAGGTGTGTCGAGGGGAAGAGGAGGGGAGGGAGGAACGCACACACGTAAGGGTTTTATAAACTGAAGTCTTATGGAGAGAAGGAATAGCTGGTGTGAAGGGAAGTGTGGGTGGAGAAGAAGGTACAGGGTCAAATGGGAGCACTGTCTAGGGCTGAAGAAACAATACGATTAGATTTGCTAGCAGGAGTGCGAATGGGTAGAGAGAGATGGATGGAGGGGAAAGGGGAGTAGTTGTTGTGTAAATCAAGAGGGAAGTGCAGTAGCCAAAGTGTGGAGGGGGGGGGGGTGATAATTGGAGGTTTGAAGAGTGTGATATGTGAAATGGACGAAGCTTACATTAAGTTGTATATAAAAAATAGTTTGTAATCAGCCTGTATGGAGAGTCACCATGTGGAGTAGTCTAGGCTTTACTTTTTGACAATGACGTTTCGCCTGTAGCCCTGAGTAAAATCTTCATTAAATATAGCAAGTATAGTGGCCCCGGGTGCTTTGAAAGACAAAATTGAGATGGTTTGTGTGAGGCCAGACTTGCCTGATGTAAGTACTAAACAATGTATAGTTTTATCTTACGCTTTGTCCTGAAGAACAAATTTAGAAGAAGTATAAAAGCAATATTGAATAATGTTTGATGGTAGGTGACACAAGACTCATGGGCCTACCCTTGTTCAACCTTTCAAGATGAATCATGGGAGGTATGGGGATGTCATAGGCCAGTTGGGGTCGGCTCCAGTGAGACACTAAGAAATGTCAGTATAGCGAACTCTCCCCTGCAATTTTCATGAAGCCTAGTGTGAAGTCAGTGATGTGTTTTCCGTAGAGTTCAGCAGGTTTTATTTTGTTTCTCAGTGTTGATTTTGATTGTTGCCGCCGAAGGCGGCTAGTTTATTGTGCACCTCATACTCATCCTGTGAGCGGTAGCGCAAAAACATTACAGAGGGCACAAAAGGTCTTATCAGACCTCATCTTAGATTATTACATAAACAATTTCTTCAATCCTTCACACCTTATAGATACAATGTCAGCTAGTTACAGAGAATGTGCTATTACAAGAGCTACATATTTACAGTAAGTCATCATACATTAATGGTCGGTCTTATCGCTAATACATAATAGTTTGGCCAATGGGGATATTACAGTCATAGGGAAGCTTCTGTTTATTATTAGTCCTCACAATACACTACTTGTTACTGAATCTCATATGTCGTTCATCTACTGGAAGCGAAATGTGGGTACAGTGCAAGGATTTCAGGTAATTTATCCATGGTAATAAGATAGGTTACCATATCATACAGAGTGAGCTTAGATTTATCTCTAAAAGGCTCAATTTTACAACAATCCAAGATATAGTGTTCGAGTGTGTGTCCCTGCCTATGTCCACACACTTTACATTTTACTTCATCTAGATCCCTATACAAGCCGAACTGCCAGAGATACTTGTAGCCAAGTCTTATACGAGCTGTGACAACATCTGTTAGTCTACTGACTTTGTTACTTGCCCCATACACATTTTTACTTCACACATTTCATTGTGATGAACAATGGACCAGTGTGACTAACCATCCTGTGTGATGGGAATTTTTAGCATCACGAAGATAGTTTTTTGACATACACTATATTTCCCTTCATATAGTGCAGAGCAGCTGCACAAATGTACCTAAATGACTTAATTAAAAAATCAGTATATAAATTAAATTTTATGACAGAAAGAGGGAGAGAGGAGAATGTTGGCAGAGAGGTGAAGGGGGAGGGAAGATGTTGAGGGAGAATAGTGGAAGAAAGATGAAAGAGATAGGGGTGACTGGGAGATGGAGGAAGTTGGAAGAAGAAGGGGGAGAGACCCGGGCGCAGCCGGTATCCCTCTCTGACAACCTATAATTTAAACTTATTATATTTTTGTTAGTTTTCTTTGATTAATTTAGTGTCCAAGTTCATTAAGCTTCCTTATCTGTGTAACGAACTTGTTTAATATTAGCGAAACATACTTGTCTTCTCGACCAACATTTTTAATGTTGGAGATAAGCACACACGCTGTTATCTCTTAATGTTTACATCTGAGGTGTCTTGGTGTTTCTCCTCCGTAAACCTGATGATAATCACAAGACATGGTGGACACACCTGACTGTTGGTGTTACTTGTGCTCCTCTTAACGAGCTGCTCCTGTTAGGGACGCTCGTTAACGGAATGAAAAGGGTCCCTTAATGATGGTCGCCCCTTGTTCTGGTCGCATGATTTTGTTGCTGAGAATAATCTTTGCACCTTTTCTGCAGTCAGTGATAAAATATAATGAGTATTTGAGGTTTTGGAAGGAGTAGGTCTTGTATTGGCTCTGTCCTTCAGCATATTGCTGGTAACATTGTATGTGGCCTGAGATGGCGCTCCCTCACAAGGTGACGTGTTGTCTGTGAAGGGGGTAACAGTGAGGCAGGTTATTGATGGCTTATTAGATGTTACCCGGCGGTGCTCGGGTCTTGTTCGTTCCACCTCTTCCCAAACTCCTCCAGGCTTTGTAACTCTCTCCCTCTCCAACTTTATTTTGCTCACTCTCTTCTTAACTCTCCTCCTCTCTCATTACATCTCCCCTCTCATTACTTTTCTCCCCCCCCCTCCTCCTTACCTCTCCTTACCCCTCTCCTTCCCTCTCCTCGCCCCACTTCTCCAAAGGGGGCTCTCTCCCTTTCGTTCTCGCTTGATTTTGTGATTCTCTCTCTCTCTCTCTCTCTCTCTCTCTCTCTCTCTCTCTCTCTCTCTCTCTCTCTCTCTCTCTCTCTCTCTCTCTCTCTCTCTCTCTCTCTCTCTCTCTCTCTCTCTGGAGAAAAGGTATATGGTATATATACCCTTTTCTGTGATGCTTATCCCGACATGCCCATTGTAGGCATGTGCCCAACAGTAATTACTGGGAAAATTGTATCTCTCTGGCCTCCATCTATATATATATATATATATATATATATATATATATATATATATATATATATATATATATATATATGTCGTACCTAGTAGCCAGAACGCACTTCTCGGCCTACTATGCAAGGCCCGATTTGCCTAATAAGCCATTTTTTCCTGAATTAATATATTTTCTCAAATTTTTTTCTTATGAAATGATAAAGCTACCCATTTCATTATGTATGAGGTCAAATTTTTTTATTGGAGTTAAAATTAACGTAGATATATGACCGAACCTATCCAACCCTACCTAACCTAACCTAACCTATCTCTATAGGTTAGGTTAGGTTAGGTACCTGAAAAAGTTAGGTTAGGTTAGGTTAGGTAGGTTAGGTAGTCGAAAAACAGTTAATTCATGAAAACTTGGCTTATTAGGCAAATCGGGCCATGCATAATAGGCTGAGAAGTGTGTTCTGGCTACTAGGTACGACATATATATATATATATATATATATATATATATATATATATATATATATATATATATATATATTATATACTTTGAATAATATATATATATATATATATATATATATATATATATATATATATATATATATATATTATTCAAAGCCTATATTATCTACACCCTGAAATCACAATAGCGTGATGCAGCACATGAACAAATCCACAAGGGCCGTGACGAGGGTTCGAACCTACGTCCGAGAGCACCCCAGACGCTGCCTTAATCGACTGAGCTACGACATGGTTAAAAGAATTGCGTAAATTCCTGGTTTGTGTCTCGGAGAGGCTGCAGGGCCCAAATAATGGCAGTAGAACTTTTGGTTGCAATTCTATTAACCATGTCGTAGCGCAGTCGATTAAGGCAGCGTCTGGGATGCTCTCGGACATAGGTTCGAACTCTCGTCACAGCCCTTGTGGATTTGTTCCAATATTATCTACTTTATTTACATTGTTACTAAAGGAAACATTGAAATGGCAGTACTGCATATTATAATTGTAATAATAATAATAATAATGTTAGTAATATTAAAAATAAAGATAATAATAGGTGGAGACTCGAGTAGTCGTCCCATCCAGATCAATACTTGAAGTAGTTAAGAATGGGGCTCGTGAATGGTGAGGAAAACATAGGGACGAGCCGCCGACGAATAGGTTATAAAGAATGGGAGAGAATGGGTAGTTGATGATAATGGATATGGAGGATAGGTAACAGGGAGGAGATAATGGTCAATTGCCGTTGGTGGAGAGGTAAAGGTAGGTAATCGATTGGTAATATTGACGTTGCCCTTAGACACTGTGAATTAGCAAGGACTTCATTCCACATGTTTGGGATGTTTTCTCTGCTTGTAGCAACACGCGCCTGGCTACAGGCTAGGGGACTACACCAGGCTAGGAGACTCGACCAGGCTAGGAGACTCGACCAGGCTAATCCCTGGTCTCTGTCACCCACACTGCCAGATGGTCCGTCCTGGTCTGTACTAAGGACGTGCGTGGTCAGGGAATGAGTGTCAGCTCCTGGGCCCCGCCTCGCAATCGTTAATCAACTAACATTATTTATGCGTCACTAATCCCATGAAATTGTCATAGATTTGAGTCATATGGAAGCTGCGGTCTGGGCCCCTCTCGCCCTCAACAGTCTTAATATAGTCGTTATATAATTATAGTCTTTAACTCGTTTGGGTGTTTGTTGCATGTTGCATACCCCCCCCCCCCCAAGGGGTTCCGTGGACCCCCCCCCCAGGGGTTCTGTGGACCCCACCCCCCTCCCTAGCGGTAGCGTGACCCCCCCTCCCCTCTAGCCCCCCCCCCACCCCCACTCTCGCTCTCATTCTATTACCTTTAACAGATCCATGGAATTTTGTCGACCCATTGTGGAGAGTAATCTGGTACCAATGAACTTTTTATTATTATTATTATTATTATTATTATGTATTGTTGAATGTAACCGAAAGGGTAAGATTAATGATTCTAACACGAATCTTCTCAATATTTCTTACGTTTTTCTTCACTGTCGAGGGAAGTTGAAAAATTAACTCTCCAAAGTTCATTTTTACGCTTTATTATAGTCTGACGCCTGGGGATGCGTTTCGCAATATACTCCTTACATTTCCAAAGACAATTTTACCGTGTTTAACATCGGATTATATACTATTTGGGTGAGGTGGTGGATGAATGCCATAACAAGGGATTATTAAATATAACAATGAATGAATGGGTCAAGGGGTATCAATGAATAAAGGGACCATTTATTCATTGATACCCATTGATTAATTTTTTAGGTTAGTTGTGGGTGGCTTTGAATGGGTTACAACTACCTAAGGAATTATAATAGGGCGGCACAGCTGACGAATTATATGGGCCAAGCCGTTCTCTCAACTAATTGATCACGTTATCGTAACTAATATTACGAATGCAACCCATTAGGAAAAATAATGGATTCACATTATATTCCACGGCTCACATATATTCGCGTTTTCTTTGCATCGGACTCTATACGTTAGATAGGTCTATAGAGTTGTCACGTTTCTATTTAGGCTAAAAGGTTGGAATTTCACTGAGTATCAAATCAAGAGAACGGATTGAATGTGCAGTACATGTGGCCGGCCAGCAACATAGGCCTACTACACATTATTTAACAATAGAATTGGTCATTAAAAATGCAAAAATTATCCAAAACTTTAGATTAAGATCACCAATGCGATATTAAACCCAAACATAGGTTCTTGAACGTTCATTAAAAGGGTGAAACAAAGGGGTGTTAAACCATTTCGTAAGACGCCTGCACAGTGGATAAAAAGGGGGAGTTTAATGACTATTTCTTGAATTAACGATGCGAGTAATTGGGTAGTTTAAGAGATGGAGGGGGGGGGAGGAGTTGTTAGCAGCTTGGTCGTTTAGCAGAGACAACAATTGGGAGAGCAACGACGAGAAGTATCAGTCGTGAAATTGAGGACTCGTGAACACGTTTGGGGTTGGGTAAATCCGGGGCTGGTTATCGGGAGGTGAGGGAGAAAATTGGGGAGTAGATAATTGGACAAAACTAGGTAGTAACTAATTGGACAAAGTTGGCAAGTAGATAAATGATGGTAAAACAAGGTTCTGCAATTTTGTAAGTAAAATTGGTTTGGCTATTGATTGGGCAAAGAGGTCAGTAGATATTTGATGCAGGCGATGAGTCACAATAACGTGGCCGAAGAATGTTGACCAGACCACACACTAGAAGGTGAAGGGACGACGACGTTTCGGTCCGTCCTGGACCATTCTCAAGTCGATTGTGTAGTAAACAGTCACAATCGACTTGAGAATGATCCAGGACGGACCGAAATGTCGTCGTCCCTTCACCTTCTAGTGTGTTATAGGGACGACGACGTTTCGGTCCGTCCTGGACCATTCTCAAGTCAATTGTGTAGTAAACAATCACAATCGACTTGAGAATGGTCCGGGACGGACCGAAACGTCGTCGTCCCTTCACCTTCTAGTGTGTGGTCTGGTCGATTTTTGATGAGCTTAATTGGGTAGTAAGTTATGTGATAATTAGATGAAGGAATATCTGCGCAGTAGTTGATAACTATTTAGAATCCCTTCTGTTGCCACAATTGATATATGGTGTCTTGCAGAGCTTGTTACATTTTGTCGAAATAGTTCGCGTTATTAACTTTTTTTTGCTCTCGGTCTAGTGTTATTTATTAATTTGAAAAACTAAATATTTGAATTACGGTTCAACCTGTTTTTTTTTCACTTTAACCCACGTTACGATTTTGTCCATTTCTGTGGGAATTCGCGGTTTTCATTGTGGATGCAAAATCACATTTTGCAAATCAAAGATTATTATCCGGAATGTTAAGCTTACGATGTCATAATCCAAGTAAATGTTACACATTTTTAGTCTTTTTGTAAGATTGAACGTAAGACTAAAGGAACCTGCAACAGGCACAGTGTCCCAAACAAGGCCACTCTTGTTTACATTCACCCAAACATACACGTCTAACCTACGCTTGAAACAACCCAACGATCCCACGTCAATTAGCTTGCCAGGTAGTTTGCCCCATAACTTATCCACCCTATTTCCAAACCCGGGTTTACCCAAGTTTTTCTTTAATCGGAAATTATCCAAATCATATCCATTCCAAATATCAGACATCGGCTTCAGTGACCAACGCGTAATGGATTACATTTTGAATGAGGAATGAATTACACGGGCGAGTTGAGGTTTAGGAGTGGACCCGATTGCCTTGATTGCAAGAGGAGAGGGGAGGGAAGTGGAGGGAATAGAGGGGAGTGGGGATAGGGAATCCAGGGAAGGGGGGATAGGGAATCTAGGGGAGGGATTTCAGGGAAGAAGGGAAAGGACTATACATACACTGGGAGTGTGTGTGCATGTGCTTCCACGTGCTTAACTAGATTTGTCTACGAGTGAATGGGGAAAAATCAAGCTTAAGCTTCAGAGCTTGACCTTTCCAAACATTCCACAAGCATCTTCCTACTTGCTTCCTGCGGCACTTTGCAAGAAATGGTTGCCATGTATGCCGCTTGTGCTGTAGGGCCTCCTGGATGACCGCCTTGTGCTGAAGGGCCTCCTGGATGACCGCCTTGTGCTGTAGGGCCTCCTGGATGGCCGCCTTGTGCTGTAGGGCCTCCTGGATGGTCGCCTTGTGCTGTAGGGCCTCCTGGATGACCGCCTTGTGCTGTAGGGCCTCCTGGATGACCGCCTTGTGCTGTAGGGCCTCCTGGATGACCGCCTTGTGCTGTAGGGCCTCCTGGATGGCCGCCTTGTGCTGTAGGGCCTCCTGGATGGTCGCCTTGTGCTGTAGGGCCTCCTGGATGGTCGCCTTGTGCTGTAGGGCCTCCTGGATGACCGCCTTGTGCTGTAGGGCCTCCTGGATGGCCGCCTTGTGCTGTAGGGCCTCCTGGATGACCGCCTTGTGCTGTAGGGCCTCCTGGATGGCCGCCTTGTGCTGTAGGGCCTCCTGGATGGCCGCCTTGTGCTGTAGGGCCTCCTGGATGGCCGCCTTGTGCTGTAGGGCCTCCTGGATGGCCGCCTTGTGCTGTAGGGCCTCCTGGATGGTCGCCTTGTGCTGTAGGGCCTCCTGGATGGCCGCCTTGTGCTGTAGGGCCTCCTGGATGGTCGCCTTGTGCTGTAGAGCCTCCTGGATGGCCGCCTTGTGCTGTAGGGCCTCCTGGATGGCCGCCTTGTGCTGTAGGGCCTCCTGGATGGCCGCCTTGTGCTGTAGGGCCTCCTGGATGGCCGCCTTGTGCTGTAGGGCCTCCTGGGTGGTCGCCTTGTGCTGTAGGGCCTCCTGGATGGCCGCCTTGTGCTGTAGGGCCTCCTGGATGGCCGCCTTGTGCTGTAGGGCCTCCTGGATGGCCGCCTTGTGCTGTAGGGCCTCCTGGATGGCCGCCTTGTGCTGTAGGGCCTCCTGGATGGCCGCCTTGTGCTGTAGGGCCTCCTGGATGGCCGGCTTGTGCTGTAGGGCCTCCTGGATGGCCGCCTTGTGCTGTAGGGCCTCCTGGATGGCCGCCTTGTGCTGTAGGGCCTCCTGGATGGCCGGCTTGTGCTGTAGGGCCTCCTGGATGGCCGCCTTGTGCTGTAGGGCCTCCTGGATGGCCGCCTTGTGCTGTAGGGCCTCCTGGATGGCCGCCTTGTGCTGTAGGGCCTCCTGGATGGCCGCCTTGTGCTGTAGGGCCTCCTGGATGGCCGCCTTGTGCTGTAGGGCCTCCTGGATGGCCGGCTTGTGCTGTAGGGCCTCCTGGATGGCCGCCTTGTGCTGTAGGGCCTCCTGGATGGCCGCCTTGTGCTGTAGGGCCTCCTGGATGGCCGCCTTGTGCTGTAGGGCCTCCTGGATGGCCGCCTTGTGCTGTAGGGCCTCCTGGATGGCCGCCTTGTGCTGTAGGGCCTCCTGGATGGCCGCCTTGTGTTGTAGGGCCTCCTGGATGGCCGCCTTGTGCTGTAGGGCCTCCTGGATGGCCGCCTTGTGCTGTAGGGCCTCCTGGATGGCCGCCTTGTGCTGTAGGGCCTCCTGGATGGTCGCCTTGTGCTGTAGGGCCTCCTGGATGGCCGCCTTGTGCTGTAGGGCCTCCTGGATGGCCGCCTTGTGCTGTAGGGCCTCCTGGATGGCCGCCTTGTGCTGTAGGGCCTCCTGGATGGCCGCCTTGTGCTGTAGGGCCTCCTGGATGGCCGCCTTGTGCTGTAGGGCCTCCTGGATGGCCGCCTTGTGCTGTAGGGCCTCCTGGATGGCCGCCTTGTGCTGTAGGGCCTCCTGGATGGCCGCCTTGTGCTGTAGGGCCTCCTGGATGGCCGCCTTGTGCTGTAGGGCCTCCTGGATGGCCGCCTTGTGCTGTAGGGCCTCCTGGATGGCCGCCTTGTGTTGTAGGGCCTCCTGGATGGCCGCCTTGTGTTGTAGGGCCTCCTGGATGGCCGCCTTGTGCTGTAGGGCCTCCTGGATGGCCGCCTTGTGCTGTAGGGCCTCCTGGATGGCCGCCTTGTGTTGTAGGGCCTCCTGGATGGCCGCCTTGTGCTGTAGGGCCTCCTGGATGGCCGCCTTGTGCTGTAGGGCCTCCTGGATGGCCGCCTTGTGCTGTAGGGCCTCCTGGATGGCCGGCTTGTGCTGTAGGGCCTCCTGGATGGTCGCCTTGTGCTGTAGGGCCTCCTGGATGGCCGCCTTGTGCTGTAGGGCCTCCTGGATGGCCGCCTTGTGTTGTAGGGCCTCCTGGATGGCCGCCTTGTGCTGTAGGGCCTCCTGGATGGCCGGCTTGTGCTGTAGGGCCTCCTGGATGGCCGCCTTGTGCTGTAGGGCCTCGTGGATGGCCGCCTTGTGCTGTAGGGCCTCCTGGATGGCCGCCTTGTGCTGTAGGGCCTCGTGGATGGCCGCCTTGTGCTGTAGGGCCTCCTGGATGGCCGCCTTGTGCTGTAGGGCCTCCTGGATGGCCGCCTTGTGCTGTAGGGCCTCCTGGATGGCCGCCTTGTGCTGTAGGGCCTCCTGGATGGCTACCTTACCTTAAGGGTCGTACCACATTAACTGTGTGTCCTTGTGCCTCACGGGGCGTCCTCCGAGCCTCCTCTGGTTACCTTGTTATTTAATTGTTATTTTTTCTAAGTAACTCTTTACTTCCTTTTCATATTCACCAAGTTATTACTCGGTTTGTATTTCATCAACTATACCTCAAGTATATATTCTGACCATCTCATCAAAATGGTCAAAACGTTTAGACTTAGAACATTTTGACGAGATTTTCAGAAACGTTGTTTTCTCCGAGGTAATTGCTTTACTTTCCAGGCAATCACTTGGATTCTTAATGTGGATTCTTGATGATGGGCAAATGCTTGGTCATGTTGTGCTGTCTGCTTCTCCAACTACTTGTTTTCTTCCCTCCTCACAAAAGTAGCTCTTCTAAGCACTATATTTCTTTGTAATTTATATACATTTCCCACGCCTCATTGTGTATATTCTAGGCCTGTTGATTCTGTTGAACCAGAGGATAATACTCGGGCACTGAACCAGAGGATAATACTCGGGCACTGAACCAGAGGATAATACTCGGGCACTGTGCATTTCTGACCTGCCATTCAATGGCTCTTCCTCGACGATTTGCTGCAGGAAAGCCCTTTCCTTAATACAGTATACCCATCTGTAATGTAATTTGCTTCTTGGTATACATTGTAGTCAAACAGTCAAACATGTATTGTATTTTCTCACTGTCCTCGGTAAATACTAGGTCAAATTACAGGGTCGTTATTCCAGTGCTTTCGTGTTAGCCTTACGATGTCTGGCATTGAATGTCCCATTTTTTTTATACAGGTGGATACAGGAGTAGATGACTCATGACTCCTATTAATAGGTTGAGAGCTTTCCCTTCACATAGCTCGTGGGAAGCTTTATCCTACCAGCTTAACTTGGAACACGCCCGCCAATCGATTTTCAACTAGGTAACTAATAACTGCTGGGGTGAACAGAGCCCAACAGTTATGGATTGGCACCCAATAAATCCTCCCTGGCAAAAAACTTTAACCCAGACCAAATAGCTGGCGAGGCTCGGGACCAGTGGTGCCACTACACCACTGCAACGGTCACAGATTTGTCTGTTCACGTACAGTGTCTCCAAAGGGAGACTTCTTAGTTGCCTAATTTCCCTGTGACTGAAGTCTCCAAGTCTAAAGAACTTGGGAGACTTGAAACTTTCGCTTCAGGTCTCCTTTGCTGCCCTTTCTATGACTTTTAGGCGCTTGATTCTACCCACATCGTCCTCCTCTCCCGGCGCAATGATGTTGACTGAAAGAGTGTATAACTGGCGCCACAATCATCGTAGTCCTATTCATACCATGTCTATTAAGAAGTTCTATGAGTTAGTCATGTCTTCTGTAGTTATTTCATTAGAACTTCAACGCAGTTGCAACAATAGCGTCATTCACCCTTTCCATTTCTTTTCTGTTATATTGTAGCATATTGACCTGAGAGCATCTCTTAGAGACATTAATTTCCTTTGTTACTGTTATAGTTTGTGCCACATGCTCTAGTTATATCTTGAAGTTCCCCATGCTTTATTTACTAATCCATCCGCATTTGTATGCATTACAGTACGTTCATTCTATGTAACAGAGGGTGTATGGTGTCTGGGATTCAGTCCTGCTCGTCTGGTGGGAGGGTGTGCCGGAGAGCTGGTTAGCTGGGTAAGGGTTGTGTGGGTTGAAAGGTACTGGCGCACTTTTGTCACAAGGTAATTTGTTGTGATATAGGCCAATCTTATGTTTATCCCACTGGTTTGCACTAGTTCATCTCTTGTCATTTCTCATTTCATATCGACTAACCTGTATTTGTACCAGGCTCTGTTACCATCCCCTCGCCAACTTCTCTACACTGGCTTCCGAACATAAATATTAATACTATAATTAAGAGTCTTGTTAGATATTCTATCATACATGAAAGAAAGACGAGTGTATATACTCATCTATTTGTGCCTGCAGGATCGATCTTTAACTCTTGGACCCCGTTTTCTAACTTGTGTTTGCCTCTCGATGTCTTCAGAAATCGAGCTTCAGTTCTTGAGTTTTGTGTGACGGTCTTCAACTGAGTGATGTGCCATGGTCCATAGCATCTTGGGTTCCGCTGTAGGCTGTGGAGCGTGATTCCGTTGCATCAGGTTCCTTTCCCATCTTGACAGTCCCGTAGCTGTTGCGTTTCCTCACACGCCACCTCGTACTGTTTGGCTTGCTTTTGGGTTTAAGGTTCTTCAACTTCTGGAAGGTTATTCAGGCCACCTCAGTTGTTTACTAACTAACCAGCAAGAATAATTTAGTGTTGAACACAGTTCGGGACTCAAGTAAACTGTGTATGTACACCGAGAAGCTCGGGTATACCTCTCCTTGTATATCTCTCCCATGTATGTCGTTTTTGCCTCTACAGCTGATTTCCAAGTATTTTGTATTCCTTGAATACTCCTGTTTTTTTCTTCTCATAAATGTAAGGTTCAGTTCATTTAGTTTCTGTAACTCGTGCCTCTTAGCTCTGGAATGTGTCTCAGGATGAAGTCTCAGCGAAGCTTAATCAGTACGTTGGACAAGATGAGGCTTCCATCCTGATGCTTAATATTCAAGAATTACTCTTGAACGTACGTGATGTACGAAGTCTTAAATGATTCATCTTTCAGCTTCCCGACGGCAGTGCTTGTGCGTCCCAGCCTCTGACGTCATAAGGTTTGTGTGTACCTAGTGAGGTATTTTGGGTGTGATATCTACCCTCGGGTCTTTGTCCGACTCTTTTGTCAGATTCCTTTGTCCGACTCGAGCTCTTCCGCCAGATGGTACCTTGTGTACACGCAACCTGTCCTCGCACTTAATGCACGTCTTTCTCAACGCAATTGACACAATTGACGACGGTCAAATTGAGCCGCTTTAGTGGAGGTAACACGTCAAAATTCGGGGGCTTCCTCGACCTATTGAACACAGGTCACGATTGGTTTGGTTTTAGGTTCATATGATTTTGGTTGGGCAAAAAGGATTTCAAAATGAGTGGTTTATTAAATCCCAAAGGAAGGGCTGGTGTGTGAGCGCGCGAGCGGTAACGAGCACGCTCATTGCCGATCGCACGCACGTGCGAATCGTGCAAACGCGTTGTTTAATTGTTGGTTGAGGATGGTAACCCTGGTGCTGGTACGGTACCGTGCAGGAGGTACTGTGAATGGTATCCCTGGCGATAGGTATGTAGTACTGTGCAGGAGGTACTGTGAATGGTAACCCCGGCGATAGGTATGTAGTACCGTGGAGGAGGTACTGTCGAAGCCCTGGTGTTGGATGAATGGTACCGGCCGTGAGGTACTGAGGATGGTAACACAGGTGACGGGTGATTGGTACTGAGACGCGCACCTGTGACCACGAAACAGCCTCTTCGTATGGTACCACCGTGTACCATGAGGGCGGGGAAGTTGGCACCCCTGATGGCTCTCAGTCCAGCCAGTTCTCTCTTAACACTCCGTGAAAAATGCAGCGGTTTTGCCTAAGCAGATGCGTCAAAACATAGACGACCTCTCCAACCTACTGCAGCCGATCATCATTAGGTCCATCAAGCGTCAGTATTGACGTGGTTTTAATTTTCCTAAACCACCGCAGTTTTTACGTAGGGGATGATAGCGTATTTTTGTTTAAGTGCATTCACTCAGTGGACATGTTTGAGGAATTTATTACAAGTGTTTCACTATGTGTGTTTTACGACGCTGTTGTCTGCTACGCTGTCGTTGTTTGCACGACTGTTTAACTGTTTGTGTTTGCTTATATCAGTTATTCACCCCCATCCCTTCCTTTCCATTTCCGTGCACGTGTTACACCCCCCCTCCTGGGAGAGGGGTAACACCCCCCTCCTGGGAGAGGGGTAACACCCCCCTCCTGGGAGAGGGGTAACACCCCCCCCCCTTCCTTGTGGGAGGGGAGTTGGGGGATTGGGTACACTGGCAACCAGCTGGATGTGGCTTATGAAACTTCACATTTTACCAAAGGATAGTAGACAAACTAACCATATTCTAGACACTAAAAGTGAATCCAGTAACAATATGTATCTTTTGTTATGACTGCTTCACTGTTCCTGCTTGGTATTTATTTTGTATATATAGTTCAACTTAGTTTGGCATTAACTTGGTTAACCATTTATGAAAATAGAATAATGATGGACTGACGGAGGAGTGCCAACTGATTACGTGCAACGTTATCAAACCCCCATGTGCAGTTGCCAGCGCTCACATCTCTCTTTAATTGTGTGACAATATAGAGCATGGTTTCAGGCTTGTGGGGGGCATGGTTTCAGGCTTGTGGGGGGCATGGTTTCAGGCTTGTGGGGGGCATGGTTTCAGGCTTGTGGGGGGCATGGTTTCAGGCTTGTGGGGGGCATGGTTTCAGGCTTGTGGGGGGCATGGTTTCAGGCTTGTGGGGGGGCATGGTTTCAGGCTTGTGGGGGCATGGTTTCGGGCTTGTGGGGGGGGGGCATGGTTTCGGGCTTGTGGGGGGCATGGTTTCGGGCTTGTGGGGGGCATGGTTTCGGGCTTGTGAGGGCAGGTTTCAAGCTTGTGGGGGGCATGGTTTCGGGCTTGTGGGGGCATGGTTTCAGGCTTGTGGGCGCATGGTTTCGAGCTTGTGGGGGCCAGGTTTCGGGCCTTTGAGGCATAGTTTCGGGCGTATGAAATATATGTACATTGAACTCTGTCGTTACTCCAACGTTTTAATTACAGTTAAATGATTTTAAAACGTGTTGGAATTAGCATGGACTGGGAAGATGGACGCTGGAGTAAACAAACACACTATCAACAAACGCCAATTGAGCAGGTGTGCACAGTGTGTGTGTTTAAAGGCAGGGTCAGAGAGCTGAAGCTCGATCCTGTAATGACAAATGAGTACAAACAAGCGTAACCATTGTGCGTCTTGGGGTCTCAACTCAGGTTAGGTACGCGCTCAAATATGCAAATATATTCACAGTATTAGTTTAGTTAATTTATTATGCACCCCGTACCGATCCTGTGCGGGGTAGTGGAGAGGGTTACAGAGGCACATAATGGGCTCAGGGAGCGTCCACATAATGTGTGACAATGGTGGCAACAATGTTGTGTATGTGTGAATGATGTATACCGATACTCCTGGTGTATTTTGGCTCACTGTGTTTATTTCTCATTAAAATGGTGATAGTTTGTTCTCCAATTAGCGGGTCTACTCTTAGCTGAGGGTCTTGGGGGGGGGGGGGGAGCGTCATCATCTTCAGTGTCGTGATGAGCGTTTCTTGTCATCTTAGTGTAGAGGCATTAAATCATCACCTTTCTCATCTGTCCAGTACGGATGTTCGTGTGTGTGTACTCACCTAGTTGCTGTACTAACCTAGCTGTGCTTGCGGGGGTTGCGTTTTGGCTCTTTGGTCCCGCCTCTCCACTGTCAATCAACTGGTAACCAACTGGTGGTAAAAATCAACTGGTGTGTGTGTGTACTCACCTAGTTGTACTCACCTAGTTGTGTTTGCGGGGGTTGAGCTCTGGCTCTTTGGTCCCGCCTCTCAACCGTCAATCAACAGGTGTACAGATTCCTGAGCCTATCGGGCTCTGTCATATCTACACTTGAAACTGTGTATGGAGTCAGCCTCCACCACATCACTTCCTAATGCATTCCATTTGTCAACCACTCTGACACTAAAAAAGTTCTTTCTAATATCTCTGTGGCTCATTTGGGCACTCAGTTTCCACCTGTGTCCCCTAGTACGTGTGCCCCTTGTGTTAAATAGACTGTCTTTATCTACCCTATCAATCCCCTTCAGAATCTTGAATGTGGTGATCATGTCCCCCCTAACTCTTCTGTCTTCCAGCGAAGTGAGGTTTAATTCCCGTAGTCTCTCCTCGTAGCTCATACCTCTCAGCTCGGGTACTAGTCTGGTGGCAAACCTTTGAACCTTTTCCAGTTTAGTCTTATCCTTGACTAGATATGGACTCCATGCTGGGGCTGCATACTCCAGGATTGGCCTGACATATGTGGTATACAAAGTTCTGAATGATTCTTTACACAAGTTTCTGAATGCCGTTCGTATGTTGGCCAGCCTGGCATATGCCGCTGATGTTATCCGCTTGATATGTGCTGCAGGAGACAGGTCTGGCGTGATATCAACCCCCAAGTCTTTTTCCTTGTGTGTGTGTGTGTGTGTGTGTGTGTGTGTGTGTGTGTGTGTGTGTGTGTGTGTGTGTGTGTGTGTGTGTGTGTGTGTGTGTGTGTGTGCTTCAGTAAAACCATTGGTTTTACTGAAGCTCCATTTAATTTCCTTATACTAGTGTTTATATAATTCAAGAGAGTTATTCATTCTTGTATTCACTTTGCTTGGAGGCGAAGGCAGCTCCACGCGGCAATCCACACACTGGACTGCACAACAACACTTGCAAACATGCAAGTGCAGACTACAGACAAAAAACAGAACGGGATAAGAAACTGGGAAGACGATGCAGATACGATTTTAAAATGAGTGAAAGATTGACAGTTGCAATTTAATGCTGAAAAATTTGGGATCGTGAATCTCGTTAAAGATAACGGTTATACAATGTTTAAATTTCGAAATTTGAATTCGAAAAAGATCTGAACCATGATTACAGGAGATTAAGCCAAGATGTAAATACGTAAATCAACGCCATAAGGTCAATAATTATTTCTAGTGCGGCTCGTAAACAAATGGGAAGCATTTAAGCATAAGATCGGAAAGCCACCTCTATTTACAACTTAGAGCAATTGGAACGTTGGGAAGTGTAGTTTAGCTAGGAGTTGGGACCCTAGAGCTAAATCTCGCTCCCCGCACGTAACTATGAATGTCAAGGCAGAAAGACTATAGCTTTACGCCACTCAAAAAAGGAATTGTACAACGTGACGAAAATTTCTCTCGACATGAATAAATTTGCATATTTCCACGAGTTTTAGGTTTATGTGTTCAATTTCTGAGTTCTTAATGTTCTTTGGACGCAAACATCAAAATGGTGGTTTTTGGATTATTAAAGTGTGTCGTTAACCTGACTGCCGGGAGAACAGTGATGCTTCATAACACTATTTGAAAATGTGAGTGTGCTGTTAGATATGTGACCGCTCTGCGTGCGTGGCCGCCCTGCGTGACGGCTCTGCGTGCGTGAGGGCTCTGCCTGCGTGAAGGGTTTGCGTGCGTGGCCGCCTTGCGTGAGGGCTGTGCGTGCGTGGTCGCTGTACATGTATAAACGCACGAGTGACTGTGCATACTATTGTCTTCAGCGGTTACGTATGAATATATACACATCCCGGTGTATTGTCACTCATTAGTGTGATAATTTACTAAAATACTCCCGTGGCCACCTCTCCATTGCTTCGGCAGATGTCTCCCGGCCTCGCTCAGGAACATTGTTGCTACTACAGGTATCTCCCGGCCTCGCTCAGGAACATTGTTGCTACTATAGGTATCTCCCGGCCTCGCTTAGGACAATTAAGCTGTAACACATCGGGGAAACCAGCGTGAAAATCCATTAAAAATTCAATTAAGCATCAATTAATTGTTTCTCGCCAATATTTTTTTTGTTTTCCTGTAATATTTTCTCCACAAAACCATTCCCAACACGCAATTAATCAACATTTAATGATCTCCTCCTTTAAGTCATTGTTCACTTCTTCCTCTTGAACATGCGTGTTCATATATGATTTGTTCATTATAGCGATGCGGATATTGAGAAGTTTTCGTGCTACGAAACCCCATTTGATAGGAAGTGCTTGGTGACTGATTGTGACCTTCACTATAGGATGTTGACCTGTGTCACTGCTCATTTTTATTATTATTATTATTATTATTTTCTACCACAGACGTGGCCAGACATTTACAATGCTAACCAGCATATATACATTTTCTTCTGTCCTCCATGGACAGGGTTAGAGATGTGTTAAACATATAGTTCAGGGGTTTATTGAACAATCAACTACAGAAGGTGATTCGGTGCTTTTAAAATGTTAAGCTAACTGTTCAGTGTTAACTGAACAGTTAGCAGTTAATATTAACTGTTCCAGTTAACAGTTAATGTTAACTGTTCCACTGTTCAGTGAGTGTTGAATGTTTACCAAGTGTGTGATGCAGCGACCCTTAAGTGGCCGACTCTCGGTTACTACAGTGTAGTGAGTACCTTCGACCTCATAGTTACGAAAAGTACTTGAATTTTATGGAGGATGGGTTGACGAGACCTCCCTGTGTCACGTCAACCTAACCTCCCCACTGTGTGTGTCAAGGCAGTACTCTGCGGTTCCATTGTACCATAGTTTTCCACTGATGTCCTTTATCATCTTAAACATTTTCTTCAACATTCACACATAACGACCTCCCTTAACTTGAACGACAGCCGTCCTCCGTGGCTGGGATTACGTGTTCCCACGACTAGGCAGCCAGCTATGTAGAGCTTGAAAAAGCTTCTCTGAAAGGATACACGATAGACTAAGTGTACCACCCATTATCTTCATGTGTTTCATGTATCTTCATTATAAGTCATGTGGAAGTACCACAGAGTTTCGTCTTGTTTGATTTCATATTAGGGAGTCAGAGATGCTAAACCAGTCCCAGAGGCTCGGTGATTGTGATACATAATACGCCAATAATACCTGCTGGAGCGGCCACTCCGGACCGACAACTAGAGCACAACACCATAGTCTCCTGAGACTGATGGATGGCTAAAACTACTCTTGTTACGGAATGATATAAAATTTTCATCAATCGATCAATCACGCAGCGAGGTTAGGTAGTTTAAAATCACCACGTATCTGAAGAAGCTGTAAACCTGAAAGATGGTTATACTACACAACCCCGGTTGTGTCTCCTGTCTAGCGTGTTGTACAGGTGTGGAGGAGCACCTCGGCTGTGTGTACCAGTCTCCCTATACTTTATTAACGAGGGGACCTTCAAGGTGTAGGGAAGGATGGAGGGGAAGGAGGAAGTCACACACCTCACGCCCCACTTCCTCGTATCGTACACACGTGGTTCAAACTGGTGTATTTTAAACAATTCCGATCACCGTGGGCTGGGTGTTTGTATCATGCATGAAACGTTTATTTATGTTCCCATTTGTTCAATAATCATGACAAAGTACTTAACGTAATTAGTGACCAGTGGCAGGTTTCTCGTCAATTCTCCTTGTATATTACCAGCAAATATAATTCTATCATTTCATTCCCAGACACCCAACCCACACATCTGAAAATAAAGGAAATACCGACGTTTCGGTCTGTCGTAGGCCAATATAAATTAGTTTCGGTCCAGGACGGACCAAAACGTCGTCACTGCATTTCACTCCTACGTTTCCGTCAATATTGTGAAGCCTTCATACTTGCTGCAACAAAGGTCAATATATTCCTAGGTTTGATTAAGTTATTTCAACCATATTTAGAACACTGTTCCCTCCACAAAGGCTCCTTCCTTTTCTCCTGACGGTTTAAGATCTGATCCATCAGACTTACGGCTGTCTCAGAGTTCCCTTGCGGTGAGCTTCCTGTTCTTAGTGGAAGGAGCTTATGTAGTTTGTCGATTCAGAGGACACTCCAGTGATTGTGTTCATTCCTTAAGCCAGTGGGCACTTGATCTAGGCATATGGCGCCAGTGACCTCGTTGTTGCCCCACTTTATAAATATAGCAAATAAATTTTCGCATTTCTTTCTTTTATTATTAATACCCGTGCATCAGGAGCCCTTTCTGTATGGTAATTACTCCAACCTGTTACAGCCACTCTGGATAGAATGTACTTGCTGACTTGCGCGCCTCCCTCCCTCCTTGTTTTATTATTAATGAGAAAATCAGTAAGAGCCGTGACAAGGATTCGAACCTATGCGCTAGGTACTCCCAAGCTAACGCCTTAGACGACTAGGCTCTGACATGGTAAAAAAATTACAACTTTGGATTCGTTCGAGGTAGAATTCCTGGACAACTAAGCCAGAGTGCATGGGGGGAGGGGGGAAGTGTGTGAAATCTTGGTTCGGCTTCAGTGGAAGCTTGAGGAACCCTAGAGAATTCAAAAGAATCCCAGGTTGCAATACTTTTGACCATGCCGTGGCCTAGTCGTCTAAGGCGTTTGCTTAGGAGGCCCCAGAACATACCTGCTTGATGGGGTTCTGGGAGTCCTTCTCCCCAAGCCCGGTCTCGGGGAGTTTGGTCCACTAGGCTGTTGCTTGGAGCGGCCCGCAGGCCCACATATCCACCACAGCCCGGTTGGTCCGGCACTTCTTGAAGAAATCTATCTAGTTTTCTCTTGAAGATTTTCACGATGGTTCCGGCAATATTTCTTATGCTCGCTGGGAGGACTTTGAACAGTTGTGGACCTCTGATGTTTATACAGTGTTCTCTAAGTGTGCCTATGGCACCCCTGCTCTTCACTGGTTCTATTCTGCATTTTCTTTCATATCGTTCACTCTAGTAGGCTCGAATCCTCATCACGTCTCCTACTGATTTTCCCATTGACACATAACGTTAATGTGATTGTTCGGTTTACTATTTATGTTGTTGTAAAGGGCACGAGTGTAATATAGTACATATATACACTAAACTAAGCCTTCTATTGCGTATATGTTACTTCTAAACAGTAATAATGAGTACTAATCCGTTTGCACCTTTTGTTGTCCAGTGCTGCATAGTCACCCCGGCCTGATGCCTTCCTTTAGTGAGTATTTACTCTTTACTGAGAGCGTAGTGAGTGTCTTCTTCCATAGGGTGACTTGTCTCCTTGAAAGTTTACGGGCTCACCATAGCCCGTGCTACATGGACACTTCGTTCTAAGTAGCTAAATCTGAAACAACAACATCAATCCTTGAAAGTTCTCTCTCTCACCATCACCAACGACTTCACGGTAGTTATTCAACCCGCCCTTCTAATAGAGCCTCGCATTTTGATATATACTCTACCTAGCAAAAAAATTGATGTACTGTCCCGTTTTCTATTTTGGTTTCTCTGGTAGGTTAGGATAAGGGCACTTTAGTACGACAGTTTCGTGACGTTGGGGAACCTGAGGAGGACGGGCTGAGTTACTACACGACTGCGTCACGTTGGTAAAATCAGTTCTGGAAGAGAAGAGATCAATCACTGCGGCGACCTTCAGACAGCGGAATTGTGGCTCCAGCCTTGGTTGACGGGTTGATTTGTCAAGAGAGATCTGGCGCCAGTACTGGGGTGGAGATCTGGCACCAGTACTGGGGTGGAGATCTGGCGCCAGTACTGGGGTGGAGATCTGGCGCCAGTACTGGGGTGGAGATCTGGCGCCAGTACTGGGGTGGAGATCTGGCGCCAGTACTGGGGTGGAGATCTGGCGCCAGTACTGGGGTGGAGATCTGGCGCCAGTACTGGGGTGGAGATCTGGCGCCAGTACTGGGGTGGAGATCTGGCGCCAGTACTGGGGTGGAGATCTGGCGCCAGTACTGGGGTGGAGATCTGGCGCCAGTACTGGGGTGGAGATCTGGCGCCAGTACTGGGGTGGAGATCTGGCGCCAGTACTGGGGTGGAGATCTGGCGCCAGTACTGGGGTGGAGATCTGGCGCCAGTACTGGGGTGGATATCTGGCGCCAGTACTGGGGTGGAGATCTGGCGCCAGTACTGGGGTGGAGATCTGGCGCCAGTACTGGGGTGGAGATCTGGCGCCAGTACTGGGGTGGAGATCTGGCACCAGTACTGGGGTGGAGATCTGGCACCAGTACTGGGGTGGAGATCTGGCACCAGTACTGGGGTGGAGATCTGGCACCAGTACTGGGGTGGAGATCTGGCACCAGTACTGGGGTGGAGATCAGGCACCAGTACTGGGGGTGGAGATCTGGCACCAGTACTGGGGTGGAGATCTGGAGCTAAAACACGCACGCACGCGCATGCTAATGCGTATGCTCGCGGTATCGAACTAGGGTCCAAGTAGCAACAGGTCGCCGTGCTCTCAACACGACGCCATACTGGAGCCAGCGTATTAGGGCCCATTCATGAAGTAAATGGCCGATTTAGTCGACTCTGCGCCGCTTGTGTCCGGCTGGTTCTTGATCTCCACGCTCCTCGAGCCTCTCATCTGTGTTCGCTCTGGCTCTCTTATACGGATTTGTGAAGAGTTTATTTTGGGGAAATTGGGAAAATATCTACACATGTAGCCCTGCACAGTAGGCTGCTCACAGGTGGCCCTGCACAGTAGGCTGCTCACAGGTGGCCCTGCACAGTAGGCTGCTCACAGGTGGCCCTGCACATGTGGCCCTGCACAGTAGGCTCCGCACAGGTGGCCTTGCGTAAGCGATATAGTGGACAATTGATGATTTTATTGAGGTGATCATCTCTACAACTGGCTTTCCTGTGAGTGAGTTTTAACACACACAACCACAGGCAAGCACGCTTCTCCCCTGGCTGGTGTTTGCTACAAAATATCTCTACAAACAATTCAGTGTTTTTTTTGGAGTAAAGAGGATTGAGAGGCATAGGTGAAGGGAAGTTTAGAAGTGGGAAATACAGTGAGAGGTATGAAAGCAGGCGGGCTGTCCGCCTTGCTGACACGATGTGTGGGTGTTGGCAGCTAAGCTAAGCGCAGAGTGGGTTAACAGCATCAATTTCAGTCTTTGGTGAGCGTAAACGGTGTTTATCAGAGTGAAAAGATCGCATTAATGTGTGATATAAACTTCGTCCTGCCTGCTAAGGTGTGTGTGTGTGGGTGTGTGTGTGTGGGGGGGGGGGGGGGGGTAACAGGAGCGCAAGGAATACAAAGGTTATCTGTGACGTCACTCTGCCTGTGGGGTCTTGAGTCTCCCTTTTCCCCCCCTCTCTCACCCCCCCCTTCCCTCCTCTCCCCACTCCCCTCTTCTCACCCCTCTCTCCCTCCCCCACCTTTCCGCTCCCTCCTAAAACCATTGTTTTGATACGTGACGTCACCGAGCCTCCGGGCGCTGGCCAGCATCTCGGCGCCCCAGTGAGACAACGTGGCCGCCTGCACGTGTTTTTCCTCCCTGCTAATATTCCCCCTTGTGTCTCCCACCTCAAGTGCACTTTTCATTTACGCTCTATCTCCTCGGATTGTATTCACCTATTGGTGCTTACGGGGGTTGAGCTCTGCTCTCTCCAACTGCTTATCAACTGTCAATTAACTGTTACTTACTACTAACTGACTTAATTTTTTTTTTTACACATACATCCCCAGGAAGCAGCCCGTAGCAGCTGTCTACCTCCCAGGTACCTATTTACTGCTAGGTAACAGAGCATCAGGGTGAAGGAAACTCTGCCTAACTGTTTTCCCCGGCTGCGGGGATCGAACCCAGGTCCTTAGGTCCACAAGTCTAGAGCGCTGTCCACTCAGCTACCAGCCCCTAGTACTACCTATTAACCCCTATTGTGTATTTTCTTTGCTGTATTAGTTCTGGTGAGGGAGTGTACTCACTTATTTATGCCTGCAAGACCGAGCATTAGCTCTTGGATCCCGCCTTTCTAGCCGCCTATTTTCTAAAGCAGTGACTCCTGGTCTATTTCCCTGTCATTTCTACTTTTAAAATTATGAATGAAGTTTGCTTCTACAATCTGCTTCTTTGTTCATTCTATTTTCCAACTGTCACGCTAAACGAAAACTATCTACCATCTCTATGACTCGTCTGAGTCTCACGCTTCCACCAATGGCCTCTTGTTCTATTGTTATTCATGGTGTACATTTCGCCAATTTCCACTCTGTCAACCTTACTAAGTATTTTATATGTCTACCTGTTTACCCTCTTTCCCTTTTTTCTAGCATCGTTAGGTTTAGTTCCGTCAGTCTCTTTATATCCCCATCCCATAGGAGGCCTGGTCGACGACCGGGCCGCGGGGACGCTAAGCCCCGGAAGCACCTCAAGGTAACCTCAAGGTATCCCTTGGAATTCTGGGACGAGCTTCGTCACAAGCTTCTCAATCTTATCTAGTTTCTTTATGTGTTTGTTTATGTGTGGGACTCCGTGATGGGGCGGCATACTCCACATGGAGGTAGTTTCCCTGTACTATGTACTGTCCCTTTCATATCCTGTCACCTTTTGCTATTTCCAACACCTTACACTTACTCGTATTGAGGCCCAGTAGCAATTTCTCTGACTATCTCTGCAATTTGCTCAAGTTCTCTTTGAGGATCCTAGAGTCCTCATTTGTCACAACTCGTCTCATTAATTTTATAACATCTGAAAGCATCTATATATGAGACTCAACTCTTGTAGATAGGCCATTTGCATATATGAGAAAAAGTATTAGTCCCAGCACCGATCCTTGTAGTACTCCACTTGTTACTGTGCACCAGTAAACCCCTGACTTGCTTTCTGGCTCCTGCCTGTTAGGTAATTCCTTACCCATGTTAGGGATTTTCCACTTATTCCCGCCTGCTTCTCAAGTTTGTATAG
>NC_091215.1:22035830-22060830 GCF_040958095.1 Procambarus clarkii | reverse complement strand
ATAACGTGGCTAAAGTAATCGACTTGAGAATGGTCCAGGATGGACCGAAACGTCGTCGTCCCTTCACCTACTAGTGTGTGGTCTGGTCAACAAAACATGGTAACTTTCATCAACACGTCACTGAGTCTCTCGACCTCTCCCCGCCGCGGTGGTCCAATAAACAGTCAACACTCCTGGTACCTTGCCTAATCACGATGGATTTGACAGGATGTCAGTCTGAAGCTTGATGATGTCACATAAAACACCCCAGAAAACTTTCACTTTCAATCAGTACATGAGACAAACATTCGCTCACAAACAGCACATGCAGTAATACACCAGTCACGGTGGGTCTCCTGTTTGGAATTGTATTGACTAACGACTGAATTGAACTTCAATCATCTTTTGTCGGTTTTCCTTAATCATTTTTGTCCTCTCATTCCCTCTTTTTTTTTTTCTCCCTCGACTTTTATTCTCTTCGTTTTTTGCTTCCTATCCCTTTTTATACTCCCTTAGTCATATTTTCCCAATTTCCTGCCTTTTCTTACCCTTGTAACGGGGGGTGGGGGAAATAGCTCTATCTTGTCCATTATTCCACCCCCCAGTTAACTAACGAGGCCGGGGGAAACAGCTCTCTCTAGTCCGTTATCCCGTCCCCAGTTAGCTAACTATTCTAGAGCACCTCCAGAGTTCCTAAGGCAGCCTCTCTCGTTCAACACCTTGTAACCTAGGTATTTGACTACCTAGGTGCTAAGACTACAAGGCGCCGAGACTTGATCAGTTACCCGAAACTCTAGAGAGAACTCTAGAATACAGAAGCATTGCCACAAACGTATAAGAGAAAACGAGAGGAAAGAAATGAATAGTGAAGTAATTAGTGAGGGTTTGGGGTGAGAGGCAGAGAGGTGGGAGGAGCGAGGAGGGTCATTAGTTGAAAGTGAGAGTTCAGAGAGGGGTGGAGGGAGAGGTGTAGATAGGTAGAAGTAGAAGAGTAGATAGTAGAAGTAGAGAGTAGAAGACGAAATGCTGCCACCATCCATTCATGATCATTACATACAAGACAAGGAATGGAACTTGTCTGTATCACAATATTCACCAAAGATGTTATCAAGAGATCATTATTAGTATGGTCCCATCTTTATCATGTACTCATTCTAAACCATGAAACCAGTAACCACAGAGGCTTTCTCACCTCAACTCAACTCTCTAGGGAACACAGTGAAAGACCATTTAAATAATAAATTCAACAATTATATTTCACATGAAGTATCATAATTTAGCAATTCAATTAAAATGTTCCAGTTTAATATGCAAAGTGAGTCATCATCCAAGAATTCGAGAACCCTACAACTAGACTGCCCCTGATCATCACACAACACTTGTAAAACACGACAAGTCACCTTAATGTTCACTCACCGAGGACTGAGTCTAAGTTGAATAGAGAGGGGGGGGGGGTCTGTAGCTTGACAGAGACTGTCTCGCCCCTGCCGGCCGACAGCCTCCCTGCTAGGGCCGTCTTCTCTGCTCTGCTGGCTCGTCTGCTGTTCTGTCTGTTAATGCTTTATGCTGGATAGCTCTCCGAGTTTATATTGGGGAACCTAGTAGCTAACTCCGCCCACAAGTAGATAGCCTCCGGCACTACCAAGCCACTCCTTAAACGTCGGCATGTTTGAAGGCTACCAGACTACAATTATAAGCTTAGCGGAAGCAAGGTGAAATTCTCATGATCTGACCTCAGGTCACTTAAGGTCATTAACGCTTTGAGGTGTGAGATCTCAGGCCGACAAACTGGCGCCTCTCAGATCCTTGTCTGTGACTCATGTACTCTATGTATGTATTAAACTAAACCAAACACTTTTACAGTGTTACATCCTTCCCTCTTTTTTCCCCTCTCTCAGCCTACCCTCTTATCCCCCTTCTCACCCTACCCTCTTATCCCCCCTCTCAGCCTACCCATCACCCACATCCCTCACCATCTCCCCTCATGCCCTTCTCCCCAGCGGAAGTCGATGAGTGATTATAGTCTCCAGCTTCAGCAACTTTTGCTTGCAATGTTGCCAGTGATTGATCTCAGCTGTCATTATTCCCTTCTGGCGCGAAAAACAAACAAACAAACATTGCAGCTTGAAAAATTGTTCTTATAAAACATTCCTCGATCTTCACACACGGGAAAATTTGCGATTGGGGACACTGGTATTGGGAAAACTCTACCTTGGGACAGCTTTTTGTTTTTTTTTGGAGGAAATTGTTACGTTCGGGAAATTTTTGTTTTAAAATATAATTGTCTTTATTGGTGTTTTGTATTTCGAATGTTTTCGTCTGAGGAAATTGTTGTTTGGAAAAATATCACGTTAAACATTAATAAGAGGGTTTTAAAAATGTTTTGCCACTAAGAATCATAATAAAATATTTATAACAACATTCACGCGTGTGTGTGTGTGTGTGTGTGTGTGTAATCACCGATTTGTGCTTGCGGGGGTTGAGCTCTGGCTCTTTGGTCCCGCCTCTCAACTGTCAGCCAACTGGTGTACTGATTCCTGAGCCTACTGGGCTCTGTCATATCTACATTTGAAATTGAATATGAAGTCAGCCTCCACCACATTACTGCTTAATGTATTCCACCTGTTAACTACTGTTAACAGTTGGAACTAACATCTATTTTGTGTGTGTGTGTGTGTGTGTGTGTGTGTGTGTGTGTGTGTGTGTGTGTGTGAACACTTCCAAGTTTCCCTGTGGGATTTTTAAGGGTGGGGTGAAGGATTGGGCTGCATACTCCAGGAATGGTCTCGCGTTCGTGCTGACGAGCACTGGAGGTGCATGACAGCTGCTGGGGTAGTTTTTCAACAGTGGGGAGAGGGGGAAGTGACAGGTGCTGTGGTGGGTGTATAAACAGTGGGGGGCGGGGCATGATAGGTGTCATGTATTGTCTGTGGAAGGGACATATGATAAGTCAGGGTGACTCAGGTGGGTCGGACACGTGTTGTGTGTGTTGTACAGGTGTGTGAAGACAACACCTGTGCGCCAATGTATACATAGATGCGCCCCATTTCTCGGTGTATATACTTGTATACACCGAGTATACAAGTATACTCGCCGGCTATAGCCAGTGAGCTGTTGTGGTGGCCTTAATAGCCCTTCAGAGATTAGAGATTGGTAGGCCTTAAGTCCAACACCAGACCAAAGCCTGTGTGGGGTTACCGATGTAATAATGTTTAGTTAATTCTTACACCAGTGGCCAACATTCAGCTCGCATCTATGCAACCCTTTACGAAACCTGTACATCTTTTTGTCATCATGGCGGCTTTGTTGACACATACTAAACGGTTTATGAGCTCCGAAACGCTCCGAGGTTTCGGAGCGTTTCGAAGAAACTTTCGTCTGAAACCGGTTTCAGACGTTGCGTCTGAAACCTCAAGATATTTCAGACAGGAACGAAACGTTGTAGGAAATAAATCCTTCAATAATTACTAGTTTCCGAGGTTGTTTACAACAATAATATCATTGGGTTGTGAACCTTCCAAGTCCGTAAACTGTTTGGTTAAGGGGGAACAAGGCCGCAGTGATTAAAGTAAGATGGAGAGGTTCCGAAAGAGGTTGATAAATACTAGGCCAAAATGTCGAAGGGTTGAGCATTCATTACACATTTACATCAAATAAAACAAAATTGCTATCGCAGAGTTTTGACGTTACCGGGAACTGAATACATTACCATCGTACGAGTGAAAAAAAAACCTTTGCCGCAGCTCCCGGGTAAATGCCAACTTTGACACCATTAACAGCAAACGTGTGTAGCCAATTATGCTTTTTAAAGGGGCGTGTGTGTGTGTGTGTGTGTGTGTGTGTGTGTGTGTGTGTGTGTGTGTGTGTGTGTGTGCGTGCGTGCGTGCGCGTGTGTGCTCGATCGGGTAAAGGCGTAAACTACTTCATTGGTAACTACTTGATTGACGTAGTTTGTCGTGTTGATTGGCATCATATCCTAACGGCTGGCTATATGAATTTTGTGCAGGACTTTGCTCTCTAAAGCGGCAATTGTAACTTATATAAATTGCTACAAAAATGTATCCGAGTAATAAATTTAATATACCCGAATTAAAATTAAATTTCTGTGCAGTATTTAACAGCTGTTGATGAATGATTAACTTACTATTAATATCAGTAAGACGTGAGGGCCAAATCCTACACTAAACGGCTCAACGAGCCTTGTTTTCCCATTGTTACAACAGCATGTATCGTTAAGTTAGTATGTATACTAGGTTAAGCTCGGCCCGGCTATGTTGGGTTGGGTTCACTTGGTGTCAGTTGGGTTGGTCTGGGTTGTGTTAGGTTTGTTTGGGTAAGATCAGGTTACGGGGTTTTATAATCCTTTGGTGAACATTCTTGTGGTGTTTGGTGGTGGTGGTGGTGTTGCACTGTAATGATCCTGTATATAACTGCCAAGTGTGCTCAACAAAAGCACCAAGTTTATACAAAAGTATACAAGTTCTTAAGGAGCGTGATACTTTTTTTTACACGGGTACACACGCAGCTCTACACCCACATGCTTACACGTACACATTTACACACTAGCTCACAGGATCTATGTAAATGCTAAGATATTTTCACCCGACTGACAGAGACCAGGAGATACGATGACAGGCTGAAAATAATAAAATCTCGCCCCTCTAGAGAAACGCAGACATAGAGGGACATGATCACAACACACAAAGTACTTGGCGTCCAAATGAAACCTTTACGAGCACTGAAATCATCATATATCTTAAATTTTATAAATGAATAAATATGATAAAAATCTTCGTAAAGACTGTATGTGCACACAATGAGATGTAAGGAATCAACGGAGTATTGGGACAGGTTGTATTATAAGTGGGAAACGTCACTAGGAAAAGGGGGACATAAAGGCCAGGAGAATACCAAAAATAGTTTAGAGGATATATAAGAACGGAAAAATAAAGTAAGCTGTAAACAAAAAAAAACTAAAAAAAACTATGGTCTCATACGAGCCAGTTCCTATTTACAGCCTTCCAAGAGTTACCAGTGAAGTGTGAGTGGGAGAGACGGGAGCACTTGGAGTCATGGAAACCAACATATGTACAAGTGTAAATAGGATTGAACCCGTGATTACATGACCAAGATCCGAGACACCATCTGGGTCTCCATCTAGTAAAACAGGCGAAGGGGGGGGGGGAGGGCGCACTTAAACATGCACAGACACAGGCTTGAACAGACGAAGTACAAGCTCACTCTTATCAATATTAGTTGGGGATGGTAGGCTTATGAGGCGAATCAGAACTTAGGAAGACTGCAGTACATTGCAAGATGAACCAGACAATTTCTAGAGATTGTCCGACAAGTGGTTACTAGACTTGAACCCTGACAAATGCAAGGTTATGAGGTTGGGAATTGTAGAGTGAGGACCTCAAATACAGTATAGGATGAAGGAACGGCAACTTCAGACAGACTGAGACTTGGGAGTGGACATAACTGAAGATCTAAGACCAGAGGCACACATCAGCAGGATAACGAGGAAAACGGCAGGATAACAAATGCCACACTGCCAAACGTCCGGTTATCCTTCAGCAACTTGGACAAAGATATCTTCCGAGCTCAATTTACATCCTTTGTGAGACATATTCTTGAGTATGCTGCACCGGTGTGAAACCCGTGCTTAAAAACCACGGAACTCTAGGAAAGATCCAAAAAATATGCAATAAAGGAGCGTTCCTAAACTAAGTTTCTCTTAGTCTCCGTGGTGTAGTAGTAAGACACTCGCCTGGCGTTCCGCGAGCGCTTTGTCATGAGTTCGTATCCTGGCCGGTGAGGATTTACTGGGCGCAAATCCTTAACTGTAGCCTCTGTTTAACGCAACAGTAAAATGTGTACTTGGTTGTAACAATGATTCTTCGCGGCGGGGATCGTATTCCAGGGACCTGCCCGAAACGCTACGCGTACTAGTGGCTGTACAAGAATGTAACAACTCTTGTATATATCTAAAAAAAAAAAAAGAGGACTGAGCTTTAAAGAGAGACTTATGGAACTGGACCTCGATACACTGAAGCAAAGGAGGAGTAGAGCACAGGCAATGACGTACAAGATAGTAAGAGGGATTGGCAAAGAAGCTATAGAAGCAATGTTCACATTAAGGAACAGAAGAACGAGAGGACATGATTGGAAACTGGAAACAGACGAGCCAGAGAGATGTCAGAACTAACTTTTTCAGTCACAAACTTGTCACAAGTGGAGCGGACTAGACGAGGAAATTGTCGAACCCATTTCGATACACAGTTTTAAGTGTAAATGTGATGAAAACGATGGGAATGCCAGTCATTACATTGAGCTAATGATAGTTGGAAGGGAAGACACACACACACACACACACACACACACACACACACACACACACACACACACACACACACACACACACACACACACACACACACACACACATACACACACACACACACACACACACACACACACACACACACACACACACACACACACACACACACACACACACACACACACACACACGCGCGCGCGCGCATTATCCGATTTCTCTCTCAATCACGAAAATCCTTTTACAGCGTCCATCTGATCATTGAATTATGCTGAGACGTAGCCCCCCCCCCACCCCCCGCCAAGGACGAGTCCCCCCCCCCACCAAACCTCGGACGAGGGCCCCCCCCCCACCATACCTCGGACGAGACTCTACTATCAAACACCCACGAGGCTATAATTTTTTGACACAGGTAGGAAGAGGAGCCGGGTCAACCCTCAATAAGCAAGAGGAGTAGGTAAGTAATTATAAAGGAAGGCGCCAAGCAAGGCAGACCATGTAGCTAGCTGTAGGGAAACATTGACAAGGGTTGTTGAGATGAGACGTGATCAGCAGTTGAAGGTAATATATTCAGCGTCAATTTGATCGAGACCATTGTGCGTTGGTGTGTCTACTTGGCTTGTTTTTTTCCGAGAGTTAGTTCATAAGCACCGAGGATTGAAACATGATTTTGGATGAGAGAAGCAACAAGGGGGAGATGGGATATAGCATTTTGGGAGGTAAGAAAGATGCTGGGGAGAGGGGAAGGGAGGAAAAAGGGATTGGGGAGGGAAATAGAGAGGAAGGGAAGGATGGACTGAGGGAGGAAGGAACAGGACGAAAGTAGAGTGAATGAAAGAGGAAAAGATAACGAAAGGAAGTTTTAAATTCCAGGATATAATTTTCACTTTCTAATTAACTCACAAATTGTTTTTATCATGCGATCATTCTAGAGCAATAGTTGGTTTGTCAAGACCACCACTCCTGGACCCGGGGCGGTCATCACGCAACCTGCCAACCATTGGTTAAAGACACGTCACTGGAATAATTCCCAAGGTTCCTTTCAAGACACAAAAAGCCTTGTCCTGTTTTCAGACAGGAAAACTGAAAAGTCCAGTTTTCTCCTGTTTTGCTCGCTGAGAGTTCCTCATCTTGCCACCACTGCCAACAGAGGAATAACTGCAAAAGGCCTGATCGTCCATACGAGGCAGCTCTTGAGGTTATCTTGAGCTCGTATTTATATCCACCTTAAACTCGTTGATATGTCTAGACTACGCTTGAAACAATCCAGGGTTTCAACGTGTATCGTGTTATGCGATAATTTGTTTCATAAAGCTATACAACCCTGCAACAACAGGTCGTAGGAGACTTGTTCCCGGCCAGTCGGCGTCGGCAGTGTGAACAATGAGTGAGTTTGGATTCCTTGGTGGCCCAACCTGTTCCACACAGTCTCTTCACTAATGTCTTATATCCCAGCTCATTGTCATCGTGTCCTATAGCTCCGTGTTCTCCTGTCCTAGCTCCTTGTTCTTCTGTCCTAGCTGCTTGTCCTCATATCCTAGCTCCTAGTCTTCATATCCAAGCCCCTTGTCCTCATATCGTAGCTCCTTATCCTAATGTCCTAGCTGCTTGTCCTAATATCCTAGCTGCTTGTCCCTCATATCCTAGCAGTTTGTCCTCATATCCTAGCTCCTTGTCCTAATGTCCTAGCAGTTTGTCCTCATATCCTAGCTCCTAGTCTTCATATCCAAGCCCCTTGCCCTCATATTCTAGCTGTCCTCATATCCTAGCTCCTTGTCCTCATTCTAGCTCCTTCTCCTCATATCCTAGCTGTTTTTCCTCATATCCTAGCTCCTTGTCTTCATATCCTAGCTCCTTGTCCTCATATCCTAGCTCCTTGTCCTCATATCCTAACTCCTTGTCCTCATATCCTAGCTCCTTGTCCTCATATCCTAGCTCATTGTCCTCATATCCTAGCTCCTTGTCCTCATATCCTAGCTCCTTGTCCTCATATCATAGCTGTTTGTCCTCATATCCTAGCTCCTTGTCCTCATATACTAATTCCTTGTCCTCATATCCTAGCTCCTTGTCCTCATATCATAGCTGTTTGTCCTCATATCCTAGCTCCTTGTCCTCATATACTAATTCCTTGTCCTCATATCCTAGCTGCTTGTCCTAATATCCTAGCTGCTTGTCCTAATATCCTAGCTCCTTGTCCTCATATATTAATTCCTTGTCCTCATATCCTAGCTCCTTGTCCCTATATCCTAAGTCATTCTGGCCCCTTTCTCCTCATCCTTAAGATTTTGATTTCTGTCTGGCGGTGTACATCTGATGGGCGCGTCACCTGGCGATCAGGTGAGGCATATATCGTCTCCCTATCACTTTATCGACCTTACTTCCTCCATCTATTTATCTCACGTGAGGTATACTGCGTTTATAAATATTCTTGTTCCTTACACGCCTTCGAATTTTTATTTTCCTTTCGTAGTATATTATGCTCTCTTGTGTTGCTCTGGTGGTGTATATGACCTCTTGTGTTGCTCTGGTGGTATATAGGCTCTCTTGTGTTGCTCTGGTGGTGTATATGTTCTCTTGTGTTGCTCTGGTGGTGTATATGTTCTCTTGTGTTGCTCTGGTGGTATATAGGCTCTCTTGTGTTGCTCTGGTGGTGTATATGTTCTCTTGTGTTGCTCTGGTGGTGTATATGTTCTCTTGTGTTGCTCTGGTGGTGTATATGTTCTCTTGTGTTGCTCTGGTGGTGTATATGTTCTCTTGTGTTGCTCTGGTGGTGTATATGTTCTCTTGTGTTGCTCTGGTGGTATATAGGCTCTCTTGTGTTGCTCTGGTGGTGTATATGTTCTCTTGTGTTGCTCTGGTGGTGTATATGTTCTCTTGTGTTGCTCTGGTGGTGTATATGTTCTCTTGTGTTGCTCTGGTGGTGTATATGTTCTCTTGTGTTGCTCTGGTGGTGTATATGTTCTCTTGTGTTGCTCTGGTGGTATATAGGCTCTCTTGTGTTGCTCTGGTGGTGTATATGTTCTCTTGTGTTGCTCTGGTGGTGTATATGTTCTCTTGTGTTGCTCTGGTGGTGTATATGTTCTCTTGTGTTGCTCTGGTGGTGTATATGTTCTCTTGTGTTGCTCTGGTGGTGTATATGTTCTCTTGTGTTGCTCTGGTGGTATATAGGCTCTCTTGTGTTGCTCTGGTGGTGTATATGTTCTCTTGTGTTGCTCTGGTGGTGTATATGTTCTCTTGTGTTGCTCTGGTGGTGTATATGTTCTCTTGTGTTGCTCTGGTGGTGTATATGTTCTCTTGTGTTGCTCTGGTGGTGTATATGTTCTCTTGTGTTGCTCTGGTGGTATATAGGCTCTCTTGTGTTGCTCTGGTGGTGTATATGTTCTCTTGTGTTGCTCTGGTGGTGTATATGTTCTCTTGTGTTGCTCTGGTGGTATATATGTTCTCTTGTGTTGCTCTGGTGGTATATAGGCTCTCTTGTGTTGCTCTGGTGGTGTATATGTTCTCTTGTGTTGCTCTGGTGGTGTATATGTTCTCTTGTGTTGCTCTGGTGGTATATAGGCTCTCTTGTGTTGCTCTGGTGGTGTATATGTTCTCTTGTGTTGCTCTGGTGGTGTATATGTTCTCTTGTGTTGCTCTGGTGGTGTATATGTTCTCTTGTGTTGCTCTGGTGGTGTATATGTTCTCTTGTGTTGCTCTGGTGGTATATAGGCTCTCTTGTGTTGCTCTGGTGGTGTATATGTTCTCTTGTGTTGCTCTGGTGGTGTATATGTTCTCTTGTGTTGCTCTGGTGGTATATATGCTCTCTTGTGTTGCTCTGGTGGTGTATATGTTCTCTTGTGTTGCTCTGGTGGTATATAGGCTCTCTTGTGTTGCTCTGGTGGTGTATATGTTCTCTTGTGTTGCTCTGGTGGTGTATATGTTCTCTTGTGTTGCTCTGGTGGTGTATATGTTCTCTTGTGTTGCTCTGGTGGTGTATATGTTCTCTTGTGTTGCTCTGGTGGTATATAGGCTCTCTTGTGTTGCTCTGGTGGTATATATGACCTCTTGTGTTGCTCTGGTGGTATATATGACCTCTTGTGTTGCTCTGGTGGTATATAGGCTCTCTTGTGTTGCTCTGGTGGTATATATGACCTCTTGTGTTGCTCTGGTGGTATATAGGCTCTCTTGTGTTGCTCTGGTGGTATATAGGCTCTCTTGTGTTGCTCTGGTTGTGTAAATTTTCTCTTGTGTTGCTCTGGTGGTATATATGACCTCTTGTGTTGCTCTGGTGGTATATAGGCTCTCTTGTGTTGCTCTGGTGGTATATATGACCTCTTGTGTTGCTCTGGTGGTATATAGGCTCTCTTGTGTTGCTCTGGTGGTATATAGGCTCTCTTGTGTTGCTCTGGTGGTATATAGGCTCTCTTGTGTTGCTCTGGTGGTGTATATGTTCTCTTGTGTTGCTCTGGTGGTATATAGGCTCTCTTGTGTTGCTCTGGTGGTATATAGGCTCTCTTGTGTTGCTCTGGTGGTGTATATGTTCTCTTGTGTTGCTCTGGTGGTATATAGGCTCTCTTGTGTTGCTCTGGTGGTGTATATGTTCTCTTGTGTTGCTCTGGTGGTGTATATGTTCTCTTGTGTTGCTCTGGTGGTATATATGACCTCTTGTGTTGCTCTGGTGGTATATAGGCTCTCTTGTGTTGCTCTGGTGGTATATATGACCTCTTGTGTTGCTCTGGTGGTATATAGGCTCTCTTGTGTTGCTCTGGTGGTATATAGGCTCTCTTGTGTTGCTCTGGTGGTATATAGGCTCTCTTGTGTTGCTCTGGTGGTGTATATGTTCTCTTGTGTTGCTCTGGTGGTATATATGTTCTCTTGTGTTGCTCTGGTGGTATATAGGCTCTCTTGTGTTGCTCTGGTGGTATATACGCTCTCTTGTGTTGCTCTGGTGGTATATAGGCTCTCTTGTGTTGCTCTGGTGATATATATAGGCTCTCTTGTGTTGCTCTGGTGGTATATAGGCTCTCTTGTGTTGCTCTGGTGGTATATATGACCTCTTGTGTTGCTCTGGTGGTATATAGGCTCTCTTGTGTTGCTCTGGTGGTATATAGGCTCTCTTGTGTTGCTCTGGTGGTGTATATGTTCTCTTGTGTTGCTCTGGTGGTATATAGGCTCTCTTGTGTTGCTCTGGTGGTGTATATGTTCTCTTGTGTTGCTCTTGTGGTGTATATGTTCTCTTGTGTTGCTCTGGTGGTGTATATGTTCTCTTGTGCTGCTCTGGTGGTATATAGGCTCTCTTGTGTTGCTCTGGTGGTGTATATGACCTCTTGTGTTGCTCTGGTGGTACATGTGCTCTCTCGGTTCGTTTCCTCGTGGCTTTCTTCCCCCACGTCATCGTCCCCAACGTTTCTCTCGTGTCTCACCCACTCTCATGATTTTATCCAGTGCTCACTCACGCATTTCAACAAACACAACGCTGCTCGACTCTGCCCATTTCCAATTATTTCCTCCCTCTCCCCTGTTGGTGTCAATCATGGATTTAACGTGAGAGTTGCTCAAACGTTTCCACTTAGCATTTACCACTCTGCGATTGATTATAATGCCTTACATCTCGCTCGGTATGTAGAGCTGAAATTCCTTGAAACTTGGCAAAATGAGACTATGCAATGTATAATGGGGACTCATAATCCTTGTGATTTTGTATTTAAAAAAACTGTCTGTATGAGGATGGAGGCTAGCCGCATGGGGGCTAACTTCCTCCAACTTTGCATTGTGATTGCTGTGGGGTATGTGCCTATCGTGACCTAGTTGGGGTCGGGTATTTACCATGTTTAGGTCTGTCCTTGACCATTATCAAATCGTGTAATGCCGTGAACCACCTGGGGATTCTAAGGGTGACTCGACGGTTAAAACTTTATAAACAAAATTCAAACCAATTTTGTTTCTTTCCATATGGTAAAACATTACTTACTGATGTCCGCAAAATTATAAAATTCTAACATTCACGCTTGGCCTGTAATAGTCCAATATGTTCATGACATCCAGACTGGGTACCCTCTCTCCATGGTCCCCTCCATCTCTCCATACTCCCCCCCTCCATCTCTCCATACTCTCCTCCATCTCTCCATCCTCTCATCCATCTCTCCATACTCCCCCCCCCCTCTCTCCATGCCCCCCTCCATCTCCCCATACTCCCTCCCTCTCTCCATACTCCCTCCCTCCCTCTCCCCATACTCCCTCCCTCGCTCCATACTCCCTCTCTCTCTCCATACTTCCCCCCTCTCTCTATGCCCCCCTCCATCTCTCCATACTCCCTCCCTCTTCCTCCATACACAATCTCGGTTAGCATTGTAAACTGACGGGGCACTTCTGTGACAGAAAGTAAACTCATAAATCAATATCCGTCACATTCATACACTTCCCTAAATACATTACACTCTCACCCTCGCGCTCGCCTTCCCATCCCCATCCCTCGCCCTCTCTCCCCTTCTCTCCTCCCATCCCACCAATTACCTTCCCTCCCCAAATACAGCAGCAGCCCTCAAATTCTTCCACCAACACAGGAAAGGGCGACCTTCCAGAGGTCCGTTGTGGTGTTGGTAGGCCTGGTGTATCTATTGGTAGGCCTGGTGTATCTATTGGTAGGCCTGGTGTATCTATTGGTAGGCCTGGTGTATCTATTGGTAGGCCTGGTGTATCTATTGGTAGGCCTGGTGTATCTATTGGTAGGCCTGGTGTATCTATTGGTAGGCCTGGTGTATCTATTGGTAGGCCTGGTGTATCTATTGGTAGGCCTGGTGTATCTATTGGTAGGCCTGGTGTATCTATTGGTAGGCCTGGTATATCTATTGGTAGGCCTGGTGTATCTATTGGTAGGCCTGGTGTATCTATGCACTTAATGCCTTTGTGGAATCAGAAACTTTATTTGGAAGCAATTTAACCGTATCGTTAAGATTTTGACTTATGTTGGCCAGGAGTGCGGCAGTGTGAAACACTCTGTTTTCAGACCACAATTTAAAACCTATTGCTTAAAATTTGAGTGTTGATATTAGTAAGACGCTGTGAAGGGAGTCTTCTCAGTGGCTTTTGAACCATGTCTATATGCCACCTACTCACTGGGTATATATAGATATATAAACATAAAAAACACGCACTCAGGGACTCACGCAACCCCCCCCCCCCACACACACACACACATACACCCATACTCTTATCGATAACATTACATTTGAGTGTTGACCAGACCACACACTAGAAATTGAAGGGACGACGACGTTTCGGTCCGTCCTGGACCATTCTCAAGTCGATTGAGAATGGTCCAGGACGGACCGAAACGTCGTCGTCCCTTCAATTTCTAGTGTGTGGTCTGGTCAACATACTTCAGCCTCGTTATTGTGACTCATCGCCTGCATTACATTTGAGTCTTGAGAATACTGTGGTATACAACATGGTAGAATACAACATGGTAATATTCAACAGGGTGTGTGTTAAATAGATCTCCAACTAGATTAGGTGTTTGATACCGTGAGCTAACTTCACGATGTTTCGCAATGAAGTTTTAAGGTCAAGTTCGCACCAGAGACAAAGGTGCCACTAAAGCATTAATATTCATAGCCTACAAGTAAATATTTCCCAAAGGATTTTGGTGTAATATTAAATTTATTTTTTTAGTTTTTAAATCGAGATTGTCGCAAATGTTGACTTTCTGTTGCGTATACAACTTGGTCGATTTTAGCCATTAAAAAAAATTAAATATCCTCATGTTAATTTTAATTGACTACGTTATTACTATATTTATCCTTTTACTGAATTGCTTAAGCTCTTTATTAAATTATTTTACTCTTTCCATTTCACTTTGAAGTTATTTTATTTATATCTTTTAGGTAAACTTTACTGAGCGCATGGTGACTGCAGGCAAGAATCTAGCAGGGAACTTGCCAGATACTATAACCATTATCACCTCTGGCCACCAGATGGAACGGAGACATGCAACCTCTTGCAGTCTTAGCAGTCTTGCAGTCTTGCAGTCTTGCAGTCTTAGCAGTCTTGCAGTCTTGCAGTCTTGCAATTGTCTCTCTTCTTGTAATGTCAGTGTGTCATTGGTGTGTTTAAAGGTCGGTGGTATGTGGTAAGGTGGTGGGGGGGATATATTGGCTCTTCCTTCACCCTGGAATCACTCCACGTCTCGTCCCGTTCGACGATAACCCGAGTGCAGGTCTGTCCTTCCTCCTCCTTCCTTTCATTTCTCTTGGTTCTACTTTAGCTTCGTCTTCTCCTCTTCCTGATTTTAGTCTTCGACTTTTCTTTTCGCACCCTCCCCGCTCCCCCCCCCCTTTCCACCTCCCCAATCAGCTCCTCCCTCCCTCCGTCCCTCTCTGGTTCCCCCCCTACTCCTGTCCCACTCACCCATGCCCCCCTCCACTAAGACTGATGCACACAGAGAACTCTGCCGGAAGGGGGTGGAAGGAATGGGGGAAGGGGGGTGGAAGGGATGGGGGAGGGGGTGGAAGGGATGGGGGGGAGTGGAAGGGATGGGGGGAGGGAGGGGTGGCTGAATTATACAAAACTTTCCTCCTAGACTAAACTTTACTCTTCTCTTTGTCAGGGCGCTGTGTATACTCAGTGTATAGTTTAGTGTGCGCGTTTGCGTGCCGGAGCCTGTGCACGTACTAACCTAGCCTGTATGTGCTGTATGTGTACGTCTGGGTACATGCAGGATCGAACTTCAGTTCCTAAATTCTGCTTTTCCAGCTAATGGAGTTCGTGCAGCAACTCGATTCTATCTTCTATTTCTTTCAAGACTGTTTATCGTGTTTCCCAAACGCCTTCTTCCCTTGTTTCCCAACTTTTCGTAACTATTATTGCGTCTTTGTCCACTCTGTAGGAGTCCGATAATTTATGTGGCAGCGTGTTATAGCCAACTTCTCTCTTCTAACGTTGTGTAGTGAGGATTTGCCGAGTCTTTTCTTCCCGTTGAACACCTTTGGACTCTTAGATTTATTTTTGGTGATGACTCCATGTCGGAGCTGCATATTCAGAGAAGGGTCTGACATAGGTTGTATAAATAGTTGTGAATACTTTGTAAATGTGTGACTTTACAAATGTGCTCTTCCGGCATCAGATCAGGTGTTAAATTGACTATCAGATCCTTGTTTGATAAGGGACGTTATCTTCACTTCATCCTGACTAGCTGTTGGGGCTAACTTATCTTGTTTTCCCTGTTGTATCTTCAGGCCTCCACTCACACTGTGGCGTTCTGTTTCCCATACGAGAGAGACTCTTACCCACCCAAGCACATCTCCAGGAACTCTTGGGTGCGCATTACGTTCTTCCGACCGACAGTGAGTCGAATGCCGAGTGACTGTCCTCTTATTTCTTTTGTTTCACTCATCTTGTCACAGAAATCCTAACAGGTAACCAGTCATTATCACCTCCATCTTAATTGACACTAAGTCCATGTTGGTGTTGAACAGATGTTCCACGAGTCGTCTCCTGATTAGTTATCTTGTCAGTTTTTTTTCTTTGGCGAGTGATCCTTGCAGGAGCTGCGTGCTATATCAGAGGTCTCACGTACGTGCAATCAAATTACTTGTATTATTTTCAAGATTGCTGAAGGCTGCTGTTATTTATCCTAACAAAATATATCACCGAGATATACACCACTGTGTGCACGTGCGTGCCCATGCGTGTGCGCATGTCAGCGTTCGTTAGAAGTCTGTATACACTATACATGGAGGAGGACGAGGAAAAGACTGAACAATGGGTGTATTTATTGGTCAAAAATCTCTCCATACACACCCGGGTGTATGTTGTGAATGCGGGCATGGAAACCTTGGTCGGCGGGCGGTCATATCTGTATACTAAACTTATACACTTTTGTGTATACACTTACATACAAAATCAATCAATTTTGATTTATCCATCAAAATCAAAGTTTTCTCGTTTATGTCTGGAATTTGTGGATGGTATTAGAGATAGATAATAGCATGATTCTGTTATTGATTGAAATAATTGAAGGCTTATAATGTCATTACTCCAGATGGTATTAGGCTTCAACCAGTGGAACAAGGTGGTTCATGAGACAAGGGCTGCTCTGTATAGCGGCTCATTGGTTAGGTAAAGATGTCGGGGTAAGCAAACCAATATTGTACCTGCCTTCCTCTCCCGTTTTGTAGGCTATGGCTGCCTTCTAGCTGATGTTGTAGGCTATGGCTGCCTTCTGGCTGATGCTTGTAGGCTATGGCTGCCTTCTGGCTGATGTTGTAGGCTATGGCTGCCTTCTGGCTGATGTTGTAGGCTATGGCTGCCTTCTGGCTGATGTTGTAGGCTATGGCTGCCTTCTGGCTGATGCTTGTAGGCTATGGCTGCCTTCTGGCTGATGCTTGTAGGCTATGGCTGCCTTCTGGCTGATGTTGTAGGCTATGGCTGCCTTCTGGCTGATGCTTGTAGGCTATGGCTGCCTTCTGGCTGATACTTGCAGGCTTTGGCTGCCTTCTGGCTGATGCTTGTAGGCTATGGCTGCCTTCTAGCTGATGCTTGTAGGCTATGGCTGCCTTCTGGCTGATGCTTGTAGGCTATGGCTGCCTTCTGGCTGATGCTTGTAGGCTATGGCTGCCTTCTGGCTGATGCTTGTAGGCTATGGCTGCCTTCTGGCTGATGTTGTAGGCTATGGCTGCCTTCTGGCTGATGTTGTAGGCTATGGCTGCCTTCTGGCTGATGTTGTAGGCTATGGCTGCCTTCTGGCTGATGCTTGTAGGCTATGGCTGCCTTCTGGCTGATGTTGTAGGCTATGGCTGCCTTCTGGCTGATGCTTGTAGGCTATGGCTGCCTTCTGGCTGATGCTTGTAGGCTATGGCTGCCTTCTGACTGATGTTGTAGGCTATGGCTGCCTTCTGGCTGATGCTTGTAGGCTATGGCTGCCTTCTGGCTGATACTTGCAGGCTATGGCTGCCTTCTGGCTGATGCTTGTAGGCTATGGCTGCCTTCTAGCTGATGCTTGTAGGCTATGGCTGCCTTCTGGCTGATTCTTGTAGGCTATGGCTGCCTTCTGGCTGATGCTTGTAGGCTATGGCTGCCTTCTGACTGATGTTGTAGGCTATGACTGCCTTCTGGCTGATGTTGTAGGCTATGGCTGCCTTCTGGCTGATGCTTGTAGGCTATGGCTGCCTTCTGGCTGATGCTTGTAGGCTATGGCTGCCTTCTGGCTGATGTTGTAGGCTATGGCTGCCTTCTGGCTGATGCTTGTAGGCTATGGCTGCCTTCTGGCTGATACTTGCAGGCTATGGCTGCCTTCTAGCTGATGCTTGTAGGCTATGGCTGCCTTCTAGCTGATGCTTGTAGGCTATGGCTGCCTTCTGGCTGATACTTGCAGGCTATGGCTGCCTTCTGGCTGATGCTTGTAGGCTATGGCTGCCTTCTGGCTGATGCTGCAGACTATGGCTGCCTTCTGGCTGATGCTGCAGACTATGGCTGCCTTCTAGCTGCCTTCTAGCTGCGACATGCCGACTAAAGCTCGCCTTCGGTTTAGCTGCGACTTGTAGCTCATTTTCCAAGCCGGGCGGTAATGTTTGCAGAAGTGGACTCGAGGGAGAAGCTTATCCGGATTAATGAGGGTTTTTTTTCTGGTTGTCGGTTATGGAAGTGTGTGTAGGGAATATTTGCAGGGCGGGGTTTATGGTTGGTTGTGGTGTTGAGAGTCTCAACTTACTCTTCGGTTCACAGGTTTTGTGCTGTTAATTGGGTTTGCTGTTATCACCTAGTTGTGCTTGCGGGGGTTGAGCTCTGCTCTTTCGGCCCGCCTCTCAACTGTCAATCAACTGTTACTAACTGCTTTTTTTCCCCCCACACCACACACACACACACACACACACACACACACACACACACACACACACACACACACACACACACACACACACACACACACACACACACACATACACCATAGCCTCGTACACACCATAGCCGCAGGGGCCTCGTAGCCTGGTGGATAGCGCGCAGGACTCGTAATTCTGTGGCGCGGGTTCGATTCCCGCACGAGGCAGAAACAAATGGGCAAAGTTTCTTTCACCCTAAGTGCCCCTGTTACCTAGCAGTAAATAGGTACCTGGGAGTTAGTCAGCTGTCACGGGCTGCTTCCTGGGGTGTGTGTGTGGTGTGGGAAAAAAAAAAAAAAAAAAAAAAGTAGTTAGTAAGTTAGTAGTTAGTAAACAGTTGATTGACAGTTGAGAGGCGGGCCGAAAGAGCAAAAAAGCTCAACCCCCGCAAAAACACAACTAGTAAACACAACTAGTAAACACACCAGAAAGCAGCCCGTGACAGCTGATTAACTCCCAGGTACCTATTTACTGCTAGGTAACAGGGGCATCAGGATTAAATAAACTCTGCCCATTGTTTCTTACCGGCGCCGGGAATCGAACCCGCAGCTGTGTGTGTGTGTGGGTGGAACAGGGGTGTATGATACACTGTTGTTTGTGCGTTTGTCAGATTTTTAAGAACGGCGAATTGGGTAGAAATTTAATATAATTTACTTTGCTTCTGAATGATTCTGATTTTTTTCGTTCTGGAAAAATTAAATTGGAAGGTAAAACTATTAAATTAAACAAGAATTACATGCATTTTTATTTATTTCATGCAATTTTTGTATTGTAGTTGATGGGTTTTATTATGCCATTCTTAATCATACAATATTTTGTTAGTAATACAATTTTTTTAGGGGTATTTTGTAGGCAAGCATAGGTATAGGCGTAGGTAACGCACGCTCGCATGCGCGCAGGCAACGCCCGCTCGCATGCGCTCAGGCAACGCCCGCTCGCATGCGCGCAGGCAACGCCCGCTCACATGCGCACAGGCAATGCCCGCTCGCATGCGCACAGGCAACGCCCGCTCGCATGCGCTCAGGCAACACCCGCTCGCATGCGCACAGGCAACGCCCGCTCGCATGCGCTCAGGCAACGCCCGCTCGCATGCGCGCAGGCAACGCCCGCTCGCATGCGCACAGGCAACGCCGGCTCGCATGCGCACAGGCAACGCCCGCTCGCATGCGCACAGGCAAACGCACGCTCGCATGCACAGGAGCGTGCATGCCGGGTGAGAGGTTGGGAGCCAGATGTCGTACTGATGGTCGCAGTGTGATGGACCTTCATGCTGTAGACTTGAGATCTTACATTTTTTAGTAGAGGAATGAGTAATGGTGGTGGTGATGGTCGTAGGAATGATTGTGGTGGTGGTGATGGTCGTAGGAATGATTGTGGTGGTGGTGATGGTCGTAGGAATGATTGTGGTGGTGGTGATGGTCGTAGGAATGATTGTGGTGGTGGTGATGGTCGTAGGAATGATTGTGGTGGTGGTGATGGTCGTAGGAATGATTGTGGTGGTGGTGATGGTCGTAGGAATGATTGTGGTGGTGGTGATGGTCGTAGGAATGATTGTGGTGGTGGTGATGGTCGTAGCAATGATTGTGGTGGTGGTGATGGTCGTAGCAATGATTGTGGTGGTGGTGATGGTCGTAGGAATGATTGTGGTGGTGGTGATGGTCGTAGGAATGATTGTGGTGGTGGTGATGGTCGTAGGAATGATTGTGGTGGTGGTGATGGTCGTAGGAATGATTGTGGTGGTGGTGATGGTCGTAGGAATGATTGTGGTGGTGGTGATGGTCGTAGGAATGATTGTGGTGGTGGTGATGGTCGTAGGAATGATTGTGGTGGTGGAAAAAAAAATTAACCGAAATAATGTTGGTTAAAATAAGATACAAATATAAATACCAAGTTTAATTTGATTGTATTAACAATAGAAGTATTTATATTGTGGCTGGATCGCTGCCGGCCATTTTGGCCAACAATTACCCTACCCCATGCATACATAATGACGTGTTTGTGTCATTAGAGGCAGGGGAGAGTGGGGGAGGTGTGGGGGTAATGATTAGTTTGGTGTGGGGAGGAAGCCGTGGGGGGTGGGGGGGGGGGGCGTTCGAGAGGGTTAAATAACCATTATCTGCCAGAACCAATTCATCTGTGACTCTAACAGCCCTTCTTCCCCCTCTCTCTCACACACCACTTTATCATAAACTCTCCCTATTCACTCTTATTTATTTCTTAGTGTCTTCCTAGGTTACGAGTCAAGCCTGGCCTCGGGCCGGGCTTGGGGAGTAGAAGTACTCCTAGAACCCCATCAACCAGGTATCAACCTTTTTCTTTTCTTATATTCTCCTCCCAACATCATCCTGTTCCTTTCACCTCAATCCTCTTCCTTCTTTCCCACCACCCTTGTTTCTCTGCCTCCTATCTCCCTTCTACCCTTCTCCTCTTCCTCTCACTCTCCCACCCCCATCTTCCTGCTCTTCTACCTCTCTTCTCCACACTTGGGCCACTCCTCTCCTCCCTATCACTACATCCTAGTCACGTTGCGGTAATCCGAGTGCCATCCTGGGTGCCACCACTGAGCGTCTGGCACTACATTACCTGGCACTTGTCCCCCCCCCCCTCCCTGCAGCGTGTCATTGTTGTGTGATTGTAACGCCAAGTTTTCGTCACTGAGCAAGCGTATATTATGTATTTGTTTCCAGTAATATAGATATTAAAGTTTATGGTAATATACATATTAATGTTTTGGGTAACTTAGATTTTTGTAAACATATATATTGAAAGATGGAGACTGTTATTCTGTTGTGTACGCTAACAGAAAAGCAAAATTATCAAGTAACGGAGAGACAGAAACCGCGCATAACTGAGGGAATTTGGTTACACAGAGAAGAAGAAAGAAGGAATATATGATAAAGTATAAGATATTACAAGGAAATGACAATTATAGTGTGATATACCTATGAAAGAGTCTTTGGAGCAGGGTGGCGGGATCGAACCTGCGTCTGGCGTGACCTCAGGATGTTTCTTGGGTACAGGAATCCCGTTAAGCTTATAGAGATTTCACTAGGCCATCTACTGACCTTTTTCAGGATGTAACAGAAACTCTTGGGTACGTATTTAGTGCTAGGTCAACAGAGGCATCAGGTGAAAGAAACCGTGGCCAAACGTCGCTGTGCTGCCTCGGGAATCGGACCCGGTACCTTTTGGTTGAGAAGTAACTTCGCTACCACTTACCTAGTGGAATGATGATGATTATGGGAAAGCGCCAAGCCATTAAGACTATATTGCTCTTGGAAGGAGTCAGGATAAGGATTTGGGATGGGACGATGGGAAGGGACGGTGCCCAACCACTTAGACAGTCGGGGATTGAACGCCGACCTGCACGAAGCGAGGCCGTCACTCTACCGTCCAGCCCAAGTGGTTGGGTTTACCTAGTGGAAGTTTGATGGGAATTAATAGCGGAGACACAGAGCTGCTGGACCGACCTTAGCAAACAAGTGAAAGAATTGGAAGCAGGATACAAAATTTGTAGTACAAAAATATTATTGAGGTAAGAACAATGAGGAATTGAAAATTAATTACGACGAGAAACGTAATTACATCAGTTGACCGGCGGTAAGAAATGCGGGGCTCGACCCCGGCAAGAACATGTAGGTGAGAACATCACCTTGGTTATTACTCAAATTCCACCAAGACGCTCCATTCGTGTCCAATAATGGTCAAATTCCATACATAGTAGACATAGACTTGGGCCACCAGCCTGGCCCTTGTGAGGAGCCTTGGGGGCACAGGAGGCAGCCTGGCCCTTGTGAGGAGCCTTGGGGGCACAGGTGGCAGCCTGGCCCTTGTGAGGAGCCTTGGGGGCACAGGTGGCAGCCTGGCCCTTGTGAGGAGCCTTGGGGGCACGGGAGGCAGCCTGGCCCTTGTGAGGAGCCTTGGGGCCACAGGTGGCAGCCTGGCCCTTGTGAGGAGCCTTGGGGGCACAGGAGGCAGCCTGGCCCTTGTGAGGAGCCTTGGGGCCATAGGAGGCAGCCTGGCCCTTGGGGAGGTAACTGTAGCCTCGCCAGGACTCTGCCGTAGTAGCACCAATGTGTACCCAAACCCAAGAGCATCTTGAAGCGCAGCCAGTGTTCGTACGTCTGGCAGAGGCACTCCTGGGAAAAAGCTTTATATATATATATATATATATATATATATATATATATATATATATATATATATATATATATATATATATATATATATATATATATATATATATATGTCGTACCTAGTAGCCAGAACGCACTTCTCAGCCTACTATGCAAGGCCCGATTTGCCTAATAAGCCAAGTTTTCCTGAATTAATATATTTTCTCTATTTTTTTTCTTATGAAATGATAAAGCTACCCATTTCATTATGTATGAGGTCAATTTTTTTTTATTGGAGTTAAAATTAACGTAGATATATGTCCGAACCTAACCAACCCTACCTAACCTAACCTAACCAATCTTTATAGTTTAGGTTAGGTTAGGTAGCAGAAAAAGTTAGGTTAGGTTAGGTTAGGTAGGTTAGGTAATCGAAAAAACATTAATTCATGAAAACTTTGCTTATTAGGCAAATCGGGCCTTGCATAGTAGGCTGAGAAGTGCGTTCTGGCTACTAGGTACGACATATATATATATATATATATATATATATATATATATATATATATATATATATGTCGTACCTAGTAGCCAGAACGCACTTCTCAGCCTACTATGCAAGGCCCGATTTGCCTAATAAGCCAAGTTTTCCTGAATTAATATATTTTCTCTAATTTTTTTCTTATGAAATGATAAGGCTGCCCATTTAATTATATATGAGATCAATTTTTTTTATTGGAGTTAAAATTAACGTAGATATATGACCAAACCTAACCAACCCTACCTAACCTAACCTAACCTATCTTTATAGGTTAGGTTAGGTTAGGTTAGGTAGCAGAAAAAGTTAGGTTAGGTTAGGTTAGGTTAGGTAGGTTAGGTAGTCGAAACACAATTAATTCATGAAAACTTGGCTTATTAGGCAAATCTGGCCTTGTATAGTAGGCCGAGAAGTGCGTTCTGGCTACTAGGTACGACATATATATATATATATATATATATATATATATATATATATATATATATATATATATATATATATATATATATATGTATATATATATATTATATATATATATATATATATATATATATATATATATATATATATATATATATATATATATATATTATTAACAACCTTCCCGTTGTTATTAATTGTATTAATAATGTTAATGTCTTCTCACAGACATAATAACATACGATAAAAATCCACGCTTGTGTATATGTGAAATTTATATAAGGAATTTACACAAAATCTTTCGTACTCTCATGAGTGGTTTGTCGAGGTCTGAGTGTGTGATCAGGACCAGACTTACATCTCAACGTCTAATGATTAGACGTTGAGATGTAAGTCTATTAATTTTAGTATGAATAACAATTCCCTAGTCTCCTTCATTTCCATTTTCTGTAATTTGTCTTCTGTGTCGGCCTCACCTCCTTCTTCTTCCTCCTCATCTTCCTCTTAATTCCCCTCCTCTTTGCTACTTCCTGGTGGTCCATCACTACATATTGGTACTTCCTGGTGGTCCATCACTACATATTGGTACTTCCTGGTGGTCCATCACTACTTATTGGTACTTCCTGGTGGTCCATCACTACATATTGGTACTTCCTGGTGGTCCATCACTACATATTGGTACTTCCTGGTGGTCCATCACTACATATTGGTACTTCCTAGTGATCCATCACTACATATTGGTACTTCCTGGTGGTCCATCACTACATATTGGTACTTATGTAGTCGGTCAGAGAAGCCATCGCTAATTATTTAGTGACGATAGATTAAAAGTTGATAAGTTTAATTTGTCAGTCGTCCTCGCTACACACCTGTCTACTTTGATGCATGAATACATGTGTAGTATTGACATGTTTACAAGCACAGACATGCAACGCTTGCTGGTGTGTCACGAACCCCCACCCCCCTTCACTCCCCCACCCCCCCACCCCGCCACCCCCTATTCACCCCCTTCACCCCACAAGTGTCACCCTGCCACGCCGTTGTTATTGAAGGTAAAACAGGATTCTCCCTTATTTGTCGGGTTTAATTAACGAGTCTTGAAGGAGGTGTCTGGCACCATTGGGCTTCTGATTAGAGATTGGCTCTCCTGGTAACATAAGGACTGGCTGTCCTGGTGATTAGGGATTGGTTCCCTTGGTGATTAAGGATTGGCTCCCCTGGTGACGAGGGATTGGCTCTCCTGGTGACGAGGGATTGGCTTCGAGTTGGTGGAGGTTTCTCGTGCTTCTATTATTGTGCTGGATTTATAGGGACCAATGGCTAGAGGGAAGGAGGAGGAGGGGGAGGAGGAGGATGGGGAGAGGGGAGAAGGAGGAGGAGAAGGATGGGGGAGAGGGGGAAAAGTAGGAGGAGGAGGAGGAGGGGAAGAGGATGATAGACAACAAAAGACAAGCCATAATGGTATTGAAGAATGATTAGTGAGGATGATAATTAGTCTGTGTTGATTGGTTGGTCTTCCTGCCACAGAGGAAGATCATACACCTCTAGTATAATCTTCCTGCCACAGAGAAAGATCATACACCTCTTGTATGATCTTCCTGCCACAGGGCAAGATCATACACCTCTTGTATGATCTTACTGCCACAGGGCAAGATCATACACCTCTTGTATGATCTTACTGCCACAGGGCAAGATCATACACCTCTTGTATGATCTTACTGCCACAGGGCAAGATCATACACCTCTTGTATGATCT
>NC_091215.1:21988330-22030830 GCF_040958095.1 Procambarus clarkii | reverse complement strand
CGAAAGTCGCAGCTAAGAGGTCAAGTACCAGAGAGCTGTAAGACGGTCAACAGCGCCATTATGGTCAAAAGGAGACTAAAGTTGCTTAACTACTGTCAGGTGCTATTAAGTATATACCATACAATGCTATATAGAATAATGTCAGAGAGAGAGAGAGAGAGAGAGAGAGAGAGAGAGAGAGAGAGAGAGAGAGAGAGAGAGAGAGAGAGAGAGAGAGAGAGAGAGAGAGAGAGAGAGAGAGAGAGAGAGAGTGGCCAGCAGAACATCTGCAGAAAACCTTAAACACATGTATACATTATTAATTCACATATATTGTCAGTAATCACTGGTAATAACACATGACTTATTAAAGTCAATATTACGAAAGTATTGATAATGCCAATAAGATATTAAGGAATGATCACCCCAATCTCGCATAGCCCTGGACATATTGATCAATATTCACCTTATCAAATGATGCTTAATACTCAGTCAAATGAATTTAGGGAGATATATATAGATATGTAAACTAAAATATCTTTGCATTTGTTCAGTAAATGTTTATCAGCCATCTCCCAACAATTAAAGTATCACATGTTGCAAGTGTCAATTGCAGCAGTGGGTGCAGCCGCTGGACGGGGCGGGAGGCGGTGACAGCCTCATCTTGCCCTATGTAACAATGAAAGCAGTTTCCTGCAGAGTGGAAGGCAGTTCCACTGTCCATTACTGACTGCTGCTTTCTTCAGCAGTTGAGATGGTTCTACTTCTGTCTTCAGTCAATATCCCAACCACAGACGTTCTCGCTGATGCGTGACGTCATAGGTCTCCACCCTCATTGGCTATTTAGATCACGTGACCTATACTGCCATTGGCGGAAATGAAGTTAGAACTTTACCAGACGTCATCATGATTTACCAAAATGACATACTAAACACGCTACGTAATATCAACATTGTTAGTCAAGTTGATACGTACCAACCAGCCAGTAGTTGTTATCATCAGACGAGAGGGTCGGGAATCACATCATGATCACCACATACAAGATTCTCAAAGGAATTGATGGGGCACACGCACATGAGGCGAAGGACAGGTGGAAATTGAGTGCCCAAATGAATGAAACATAGAGGCATTAGTTTTTTTTAGTGTCAGAGTAGTTGACAAATGGAATGCATTAGGCAGTGATGTGGTGGAGGCTGACTCCATACACAGCTTCAAGTGTAGATGTGATAGAGCCCAGTAGGCTCAGGAACCTGTACATCAGTTGATTGACAGTAGAGAGGCGGGACCAAAGAGCCAAAGTTCAGCCACCACAACTAGATGAATACAGCTAGGTGAGCACACACACACACACACACACACACACACACACACACACACACACACACACACACACACACACACACACACACACACACACACACACACACACACACACACACACACAGAGTGAGAGTGAGTGAGTGTGTGGAAGAAATATAAGGCAATACTGGTACCGTGTACGTGTGGTCAACAGGTGAGAGATCACTGAAAGAGAAGTTGTGGAAGCCACCTCCATCCACAGCGTTACTGCCACACCCAACGAAGAATTCAAACGACAGAATAGTTAAATTATAACACAACAGGTACGAGAAGGCTAGCAGGCCAACCTGCCCTACAAAGAACGTCGTATTTCGCACGCATGCGTTACTAAGGCCAAAAAAAAAGTAATACAAAATTAGAAGCGGCTCGCGAGAGTGCCGCTTGGTACTCACGCACGCACGCACGCACGCACCCACGCACGCACGTGCACCAAAAAAAAATCCAGATGTGTCCAGGGAAAAAAGTAGTTGAGTGCATAGATAAATGTCAACTATTGCTGGATGTAAACAAAGTTAGTCAGGTGATGTTGAGACTCAGATCTAAGAGCAACAATGCAAGAGCAGATCTAAGAGCAACAATGCAAGAGCTGAGATCTAAGAGCAACAATGCAAGAGCTGAGATCTAAGAGCAACAATGCAAGAGCAGATCTAAGAGCAACAATGCAAGAGCAGAGATCTAAGAGCAACAATGCAAGAGCAGATCTAAGAGCAACAATGCAAGAGGATCACAAGGAAGTTATAGTCTTGTGAAGATTGTGTTCCAGACGTGTAACGACAGTACTAGAGTTCCCTTAATGCAAGACAACGCGAATTCTAAATCAATTACACACCTCGTCTCTCCCTCCCTCCCTCTCTCCCTCCCTCTCTCCCTCTCTCTCTCCGATCCCCCCTCCCACCCTTCTCCCTCCCTCCCCCTCCCTCCCCCCTTTCTCCCACACCAAGGCATGCAGCATTGATCACTTACACTGCCATGCAGAGCCATGCAACAGTCACACAAAATATATTCATTCATCAAGGTGAGGACGTTGGTCAATATTATATTGACCTGGCGTTACTGTGGGAGACACGGTCGAGATCCCTTATTGAAACATTATTGTCTACTTAACTTCAGATCATCGTAGTATGATGAAGGGTAAAAGGTATGATGAAGGGTAAAAGGTATGATGAAGGGTAAAAGGTATGATGAAGGGTAAAAGGTATGATGAAGGGTAAAAGGTATGATGAAGGGTAAAAGGTATGATGAAGGGTAAAAGGTATGATGAAGGGGTTTGGCCCTTATTCTGCCTCGATGATTTGTGGAATTCCACGTTATTTTCTCCATATACCGTGACCTACCATGTGCGTCGTGGGACCCTTTTTTGTTATCCTCTTTGTCGTTATCCTTCCCTTTGTTATCCCTCTGTCGTTATCCCCCCCTTTGTTGTTATCCTTCCCTTTGTTATCCCTCTGTCGTTATCCCCCCCTTTGTTGTTATCCCCCCTTTGTTATCCCTCTGTCGTTATCCCCCCCTTTGTTATCCCCCCTTTGTTTTTAGCCCCTTTGTCCTTATCCTACTTTGTCGTTGTTTCCTTTTGTCGTTTTCTCAACCTTTGTCGTATCCCCCTTTTCCATTGACCCACTTTTCTGGGACAACGACAAAGGGAAGGACAAGGCTGCCACCCTTTGTCGTCCTCCACCCTTTGCACTTGTCCCCTTTGCCATTGTCCACATAGTGTCACAATGTCCCTTGTGCCCCTGATTTGTGAGGCAGCCCTGACCTCATCCCCTCCCTATTGAGGCAGCCCTGACCTCTCCTCCTCCCTAGTGAGCCAGCCCTGACCTCTCCCCCTCCCTAGTGAGGCAGCCCTGACCTCTCCCCCTCCCTAGTGAGGCAGCCCTGACCTCTCCCCCTCCCTAGTGAGCCAGCCCTGACCTCTCCCCCTCCCTAGTGTGCCAGCCCTGACCTCTCCCCCTCCCTAGTGAGGCAGCCCTGACCTCTCCCCCTCCCTAGTGAGGCAGCCCTGACCTTTCCCCCTCCCTAGTGAGGCAGCCCTGACCTCTCCCCCTCCCTAGTGAGGCAGCCCTGACCTCTCCCCCCTCCCCCCCTCATCCCTTGTGAGGCAGCCCTGATGTAATGACCAAGGAAGAATTTATATGACTGTGAGGTACTTTAAACGGAATTGGAAGAAATGGGCGTGGCGTGAGTGGTGAAGAGGGCGTGGCGTGAGTATGAGAGAGGGCGTGGCGTGAGGGGGGGGGGCTGGTGGAGAGCGAGGTTGGTCATGAAATATGTAAAGAGCAGCCCGCCCCCAGACCCCCACCGTCACCGTGCTCCTCTCCACCCCCACCACCCTACGACCCCCCCCCCCCCTACCCTTACCTCTCCCACCATCCCTTACCACCCCTACAACCCCTATCCCCCCTCATCAATCCCTGACACCCCCCTCCCCCCCACCTCAACTAACCTCACCAATCCCCCCCCCCCCCCCTTAACAAACGGAAACATCTTGGGAAACTGTGACTCAGACCCCACCTTGTCCTCCACCACATCCCCCATCTCCTTAACCCCAACTTGTCACCCCCCCCACCCTTCCAACAAAGCCGTCACCCAAGTATAATGAGGCGGCACGTTATTCCCCGCCCTAAAGGTGATTAAACTCTGTCAGTCTCGCTGGCTCTGGCTTCAATACCTCGGGGAATGTATAGTCATTGTCTAGGTCGACCCCCGGGGCTCCCGGTATACACGCTATACTGAGTATACACGCTTTACTGAGTATACACGCTATACTGAGTATACACGCTATACTGAGTATAGACGCTATACTGAGTATACACGCTATACTGAGTATACACGCTATACTGAGTATACACGCTATACTGAGTATACACGCTATACTGAGACATACACCACACTGAGGGCCAGCTTCGTCGTGATATGCAGACACGATTGTCACCCCTGATCTTCTCCGATTGTCCTTCGTTGGTGGAAATTGTGTCGACCGACCGTGATTGGTGAGCTGTAAGTGGCTGTCTTTCAACCACAGGCGAGGCAGGACTCTCCACGCACCCATTTACGAAACGTGTTCATCTTTCTTTAGTCATGAAGGCTTTGTTTACACTTATGAAACAGATTAGGAGCTTCGTAACTTGGGAACCTAAGGTTACGAGCACCTCGGACCTCGTAAACTACTTAATAAATGAAACAAAATTGATTTAGGGGAGCGTTGAACATGCTGCTTTGGCGGTGTGTTCACTCACAGGATGAGTGCCGCTGCCTAGTACTGTCACTATAGCGGTGTGTTCACTCATAGGATGAGTGCCGCTGCCTAGTATGGTCACTATGGCGGTGTGTTCACTCACAGGATGAGTGCCGCTGCCTAGTACTGTCTCTATGGCGGTGTGTTCACTCACAGGATGAGTGCCGCTGCCTAGTACTGTCACTATAGCGGTGTGTTCACTCATAGGATGAGTGCCGCTGCCTAGTACTGTCACTATAGCGGTGTGTTCACTCACAGGATGAGTGCCGCTGCCTAGTACTGTCACTATAGCGGTGTGTTCACTCATAGGATGAGTGCCGCTGCCTAGTACTGTCACTATAGCGGTGTGTTCACTCACAGGATGAGTGCCGCTGCCTAGTACTGTCACTATAGCGGTGTGTTCACTCACAGGATGAGTGCCGCTGCCTAGTACTGTCACTATAGCGGTGTGTTCACTCATAGGATGAGTGCCGCTGCCTAGTATGGTCACTATAGCGGTGTGTTCACTCACAGGATGAGTGCCGCTGCCTAGTACTGTCACTATAGCGGTGTGTTCACTCACAGGATGAGTGCCGCTGCCTAGTACTGTCACTATAGCGGTGTGTTCACTCATAGGATGAGTGCCGCTGCCTAGTATGGTCACTATAGCGGTGTGTTCACTCATAGGATGAGTGCCGCTGCCTAGCATGGTCACTATAGCGGTGTGTTCACTCATAGGATGAGTGCCGCTGCCTAGTATGGTCACTATGGCGGTGTGTTCACTCACAGGATGAGTGCCGCTGCCTAGTACTGTCTCTATGGCGGTGTGTTCACTCACAGGATGAGTGCCGCTGCCTAGTACTGTCTCTATGGCGGTGTGTTCACTCACAGGATGAGTGCCGCTGCCTAGTACTGTCTCTATGGCGGTGTGTTCACTCACAGGATGAGTGCCGCTGCCTAGTATGGTCACGATGGCGGTGTGTTCACTCACAGGATGAGTGCCGCTGCCTAGTACTGTCACTATGGCGGTGTGTCCACTCACAGGACGAATGGCGCTGCCCAATACTGTCACTATGGCGGTGTGTCCACTCACAGGATGAGTGGCGCTGCCCAATACTGTCACTATGGCGGTGTGTCCACTCACAGGATGAGTGGCGCTGCCCAATACTGTCACTATGACGGTGTGTCCACTCACAGGATGAGTGCCGCTGCCCAATACTGTCACTATGGCGGTGTGTCCACTCACAGGATGAGTGGCGCTGCCCAATACTGTCACTATGGCGGTGTGTCCACTCACAGGATGAGTGGCGCTGCCCAATACTGTCACTATGGCGGTGTGTCCACTCACAGGATGAGTGGCGCTGCCCAATACTGTCACTATGGCGGTGTGTCCACTCACAGGATGAGTGCCGCTGCCCAATACTGTCACTATGGCGGTGTGTCCACTCACAGGATGAGTGCCGCTGCCCAATACTGTCACTATGGCGGTGTGTCCACTCGCAGGATGAGTGGCGCTGCCCAATACTGTCACTATGGCGGTGTGTCCACTCACAGGATGAGTGGCGCTGCCCAATACTGTCACTATGGCGGTGTGTCCACTCACAGGATGAGTGCCGCTGCCCAATACTGTCACTATGGCGGTGTGTCCACTCACAGGATGAGTGGCGCTGCCCAATACTGTCACTATGGCAGTGTGTCCACTCACAGGATGAGTGCCGCTGCCCAATACTGTCACTATGGCGGTGTGTCCACTCACAGGATGAGTGGCGCTGCCCAATACTGTCACTATGGCAGTGTGTCCACTCACAGGATGAGTGCCGCTGCCCAATACTGTCACTATGGCGGTGTGTCCACTCACAGGATGAGTGGCGCTGCCCAATACTGTCACTATGGCAGTGTGTCCACTCACAGGATGAGTGGCGCTGCCCAATACTGTCACTATGGCGGTGTGTCCACTCACAGGATGAGTGCCGCTGCCCAATACTGTCACTATGGCGGTGTGTCCACTCACAGGATGAGTGGCGCTGCCCAATACTGTCACTATGGCAGTGTGTCCACTCACAGGATGAGTGCCGCTGCCCAATACTGTCACTATGGCGGTGTGTCCACTCACAGGATGAGTGGCGCTGCCCAATACTGTCACTATGGCAGTGTGTCCACTCACAGGATGAGTGCCGCTGCCCAATACTGTCACTATGGCGGTGTGTCCACTCACAGGATGAGTGGCGCTGCCCAATACTGTCACTATGGCAGTGTGTCCACTCACAGGATGAGTGCCGCTGCCCAATACTGTCACTATGGCAGTGTGTCCACTCACAGGATGAGTGCCGCTGCCCAATAAACTCGCCCCTCGGAGCAAAACCTAATGAAGAGGTTTCGTACCCGGTTGTGTAAAGGGGTGATGAATCCTGGTGGCCGACAGGCAGATACGGTAAGGTCTGACCTGCCGTCACAGGACCTGGGAGTTCCGCCCTAACATATGGGCTGTCCAGTAGCTCTCAGCTGAGGGCGGCAATACTAGTGTAGATAAAGATGGCTGTTGTGGTGTGCTTGTTGCATCCCCAGAGGAAGGGGGGTACACACCATACGGTGCTGTGCATGGGTGGGGGTACTCACCATACGGTACTGTGCACGGGTGGGGGTACACACCATACGGTACTGTGCATGGGTGGGGGTACACACCATACGGTACTGTGCATGGGTGGGGGTACACACCATACGGTACTGTGCATGGGTGGGGGTACACACTATACGGTACTGTGCATGGGTGGGGGTACACACCATACGGTACTGTGCACGGGTGGGGGTACACACCATACGGTACTGTGCACGGGTGGGGGTACACACCATACGGTACTGTGCATGGTACACTCCGTTTCTTCACAAAAAATCGAGGCAATTCCCTTTCAAGTGGTCATATGTCTTGCAACATTGCAGTGGCCGGCAGCGCCAGAAATACTGCCCCGGTATCGAATTCTCCGCCTCATACACCAGTATAAGTATGATTGTATGGTTGTATTTTCCTAAGTTCGTTTTTTAGGCGAACTCAAGTATTGTGAGTTGCTGTGATGTATTTTCGGGATTGTTGTATTTTGCTGGCTGCTAGTCACGGCCGAAAGTGATTAATGTGTAATTGTATTTGATCTGCGGGATGAGGTGTGGTTGACGCTGTGGTTGGTGTGGTTGTAGTCGTGGTTGGTGTGGTTGTAGTCGTGGTTGACGCTGTGGTTGGTGTGGTTGTAGTCGTGGTTGGTGTGGTTGTAGTCGTGGTTGGTGTGGTTGACGCCGTGGTTGGTGTGATTGTAGTCGTGGTTGGTGTGGTTGTAGTCGTGGTTGGTGTGGTTGTAGTCGTGGTTGGTGTGGTTGACGCTGTGGTTGGTGTGGTTGTAGTCGTGGTTGGTGTGGTTGACGCTGTGGTTGGTGTGGTTGTAGTCGTGGTTGACGCTGTGGTTGGTGTGGTTGTAGTCGTGGTTGGTGTGGTTGACGCTGTGGTTGTAGTCGTGGTTGGTGTTATTGTAGTCGTGGTTGGTGTGGTTGTAGTCGTGGTTGGTGTGGTTGTAGTCGTGGTTGGTGTGGTTGACGCTGTGGTTGGTGTGGTTGTAGTCGTGGTTGGTGTGGTTGACGCTGTGGTTGGTGTGGTTGTAGTCGTGGTTGGTGTGGTTGACGCTGTGGTTGGTGTGGTTGTAGTCGTGGTTGGTGTTATTGTAGTCGTGGTTGGTGTGGTTGTAGTCGTGGTTGGTGTGGTTGTAGTCGTGGTTGGTGTGGTTGACGCCGTGGTTGGTGTGGTTGTAGTCGTGGTTGGTGTGGTTGTAGTCGTGGTTGGTGTGGTTGACGCTGTGGTTGGTGTGGTTGACGCTGTGGTTGGTGTGGTTGTAGTCGTGGTTGGTGTGGTTGACGCAGTGGTTGGTGTGGTTGTAGTCGTGGTTGGGGTCGCGATAGTAATACTAATAGTATAATAGCAATTATAGTACTTAGTAACACTAAGTACTATAATTGCAGTCACAAATCTGACTATAATGACATTTGTGAAGGCAGTAACGACAGTAACTACTGTGAGGGTAACCCCCAGGAAGCAGCCCGTTGCAGCTGTCTAACTCCTAGGTACCTATTTACTGCTAGGTAAACAGGAACATCAGGGTGAAAGAAACTGCCCATTTGTTTCCGCCAACCCGGGGATCGTACCCGGAACCTCGGGACTACGAATCCGAAGCGCTGTCCACTCAGCCGTCAGGCTCCAGGTGATATTGTCAATTTAAGCACCATGCTGCTCTATCTACCTGTAGATAGTCTACCTGCCTCCGCTACTACCTGTCTTAATCTCTACCTGCACATTAGTTAGTATTCCTGTCAAGGGGTATTCTCTCTCTCTCTCTCTCTCTCTCTCTCTCTCTCTCTCTCTCTCTCTCTCTCTCTCTCTCTCTCTCTCTCTCTCTCTCTCTCTCTCTCTCTCTCTTTCTCTGTCTCTGTCTGTCTCTCTCTCTCTCTCTCTCTCTCTCTCTCTCTCTCTCTCTCTCTCTCTCTCTCTCTCTCTCTCTCTCTCTCTCTCTCTCTCTCTCTCTCTCTCTCTCTTTCTCTGTCTCTGTCTGTCTCTCTCTCTCTCTCTCTCTCTCTCTCTCTCTCTCTCTCTCTCTCTCTCTCTCTCTCTCTCTCTCTCTTTCTCTGTCTCTGTCTCTGTCTGTCTCTCTCTCTCTCTCTCTCTCTCTCTCTCTCTCTCTCTCTCTCTCTCTCTCTCTCTCTCTCTCTCTCTCTCTCTCTCTCTCTCTCTCTCTCTCTCTCTCTCTCTCTCTCACAAACACATTCACGATATTTTCATTTCCAAAAAAGCACTGGGATCGCGTGCTCTGAGCCAGACGGCTATTTCAAAGGCGGGCTTTAATCCGTCCACGACTACGCTAATGCCTTTTTTTATTTCATAGCTTCTAGCTTAATAAAAAGCTTTAAGGTTATGCGATAACATCTCTTGAGAATGTTCAGTGTCGGTAATAAAATGCGAATTTTATTACTGGGAGAAAGAGTTCAATATATCATCCGTGTAAATCCCCCGTTTCGATCTATCTGCTAAATCCTCCTCTTTTAAATCCACCCTTTGGATGAGTTATCCAGAGCCACATGGTGTGGCTCTGGATAACACCATCCAAAGTGTGCCAGAGTCCATTGTAGAAATAACAACGCAATTTGCGTCCTGTAACTCTTGGAGGAGCCGTGAGTGAAGCCCAGTCAGTGGAACTTTTGGAGTCTTTTTAATCGCTGAAGTAGTATTGTGATGCGGGTTTGGGAGATTTAGATGTAACAAATGTAAACGAACACTTTATAGCCACCATCAAATGTCTTCAGATTTAAAGTTAGAATATAAAGCAAGGTACCCTTCCCGGCCCTATGTATCGGCTGCAATACCTCCTGGTCTTGCTGAGGCAGGTAGACACGAAGACACAGACAGACAGACAGACAGACAGACAGACAGACAGACAGACAGACAGACAGACAGACAGACAGACAGACAGACAGACAGACAGACAGACGCAGAACGTCGTCTTAGTGCTGGGTTCCTCTGTGGCAAGGCAGAGAGGCAGGATTAAATATAGAATTATTATATTTTCTTCAAAAAACATTATTTTTCTAACGTGTATTAGAAAATCATTTTAATGCAAAAGCTGAGGGTAACTTTCTTCGTTTTTCGGCGAGCAAGGCGTCGTTAGTCGCATGTTGCAAGGCGTCGTTAGTCGCATGTTGCAAGGCGTCGTTAGTCGCATGTTGCAAGGCGTCGTTAGTCGCATGTTGCAAGGCGTCGATATGTGGCATGTTGGAAGACGTCGATATGTGGCATGTTGCAAGGCGTCGATATGTGGCATGTTGCACGGCGTCGTTAGTCGCATGTTGGAAGGCGTCGATATGTGGCATGTTGCACGGCGTCGATATGTGGCATGTTGGAAGACGTCGATATGTGGCATGTTGCAAGGCGTCGATATGTGGCATGTTGCACGGCGTCGTTAGTCGCATGTTGGAAGGCGTCGATATGTGGCATGTTGCACGGCGTCGATATGTGGCATGTTGCACGGCGTCGATATGTGGCATGTTGCACGGCGTTGATATGTGGCATGTTGGAAGACGTCGTTAGTCGCATGTTGGAAGGCGTCGTTATGAGGTACGTTGCACGGCGTCGTTAGTCGCATGTTGCAACTCATCACGTGTTGTTACTAGGCAGCCTTCAAACACATTGAACATTTTGGTATTTTCTCCAAATTTCACTTGACACTGAAAGGGTCTCTGTAAACAATGAACATTTTTCCATTGCAACTTTAAAAATGCTTCGTGGCATCACAGATGAGCTCATAATGCTGCGATTAACGAGGATTTCGTTATGCTGTAAAACGTTTGTGGGTGTTTGGGTGCGTCGTGAAGATTCAATATTTTCCCCATCTTTACAGTTTCATTAAGAGAGTATATCGGACTTTAAAGGCTGGTGAAATGGTCTCCCTCTGTGAAGAAGCTCTTTAAGCCGGGCGATAACTGCTGACGCTTAAGCTGCGGGCAGCCTCGTCCTGCTTATGTTTGCAACAGCTTTATAACTACCGGAGGTGACGTCCCTGTGGCCTTTGTTGCAATATCTTCCTCTCCTTGCAATGTGCTCCCATTAAACCAGCCCCTTTTCCCCTCGATAGTGTACCATGCGGTGATGTGTGACGGCATATTTGCCACCCCAGAAAAGATAGTGAAGTGACCAGGCATCACGAATTGTGAAGATGATGTGCTGTTGATAGTAACCAGAGGAAAATAGTGATGTGATTATTTTCAGTCTTGGCTTGACGATTGCGTATAAATAAAAAAGAAAGAAAAATATAATAAAGCGACAAAAATCCATGGAATAGAAAGCCAGTGCTCATTACTGGGAAGGGAAGCCGCTGTCTGCCCAATCTCCACGGCATGAAGCATAAAAAATAAGAAAAAATCCTGTGATATTTCAGCGAGTGAAATCTTTGCAACGCATTGAACCGCACTGTTGCTACAACAACTACCACCAGCCTCCGCTACCACTGCTGCTACCACCACCACCACCCCCCATCTACTACCACCATGGAGGCTGAGACTGGTACCATCGGAGAGCTGCAGAAGTACCACAGCCGTCTACTACGGAACAGACGCCACACCCTCGCCAATGTTCGGTAAGTACTCGCTTCTCGTTTTGGCACAGCGCCTTGTTATGAGTCTGTGGCACGGGTGTCACAGAGGCACCAGACGCCTGACACCTGTCACACGGGTGTCACAGAGGCACCAGACGCCTGACACTTGTCACACGGGTGTCACAGAGGCACCAGACGCCTGACACCTGTCACACGGGTGTCACAGAGGCACCAGACGCCTGACACTTGTCACACGGGTGTCACAGAGGCACCAGACGCCTGACACCTGTCACACGGGTGTCACAGAGGCACCAGACGCCTGACACCTGTCACACGGGTGTCACAGAGACACCAGACGTCTGACACCTGTCACACGGGTGTCACAGAGGCACCTGTCACACGGGTGTCACAGAGGCACCTGTCACACGGGTGTCACAGAGGCACCTGTCACACGGGTGTCACAGAGGCACCAGACGCCTGACACCTGTCACACGGGTGTCACAGAGGCACCAGACGTCTGACACCTGTCACACGGGTGTCACAGAGGCACCTGTCACACGGGTGTCACAGAGGCACCAGACGCCTGACACCTGTCACACGGGTGTCACAGAGGCACCTGACACTTGTCACACGGGTGTCACAGAGGCACCAGACGCCTGACACTTGTCACACGGGTGTCACAGAAGCACCTGACACCTGTCACACGGGTGTCACAGAGGCACCAGACGCCTGACACACGGGTGTCACAGAGGCACCAGACGCCTGACACCTGTCACACGGGTGACTAGAGCCTTCTAACGCCTGATCACCTGTCACACGGGTGGCTATAGAGCCTTCTAACGCCTGATCACCTGTCACACGGGTGGCTATAGAGCCTTCTAAAGCCTGGTCACCTGTCACACGGGTGGCTATAGAGCCTTCTAAAGCCTGGTCACCTGTCACACGGGTGGCTATAGAGCCTTCTAAAGCCTGGTCACCTGTCACACGGGTGGCTATAGAGCCTTCTAAAGCCTGGTCACCTGTCACACGGGTGGCTATAGAGCCTTCTAAAGCCTGGTCACCTGTCACACGGGTGGCTATAGAGCCTTCTAAAGCCTGGTCACCTGTCACACGGGTGGCTATAGAGCCTTCTAAAGCCTGGTCACCTGTCACACGGGTGGCTATAGAGCCTTCTAAAGCCTGGTCACCTGTCACACGGGTGGCTATAGAGCCTTCTAAAGCCTGGTCACCTGTCACACGGGTGGCTATAGAGCCTTCTAAAGCCTGATCACCTGTCACACGGGTGGCTATAGAGCCTTCTAAAGCCTGATCACCTGTCACACGGGTGGCTATAGAGCCTTCTAAAGCCTGATCACCTGTCACACGGGTGGCTATAGAGCCTTCTAAAGCCTGGTCACCTGTCACACGGGTGGCTATAGAGCCTTCTAAAGCCTGGTCACCTGTCACACGGGTGGCTATAGAGCCTTCTAAAGCCTGGTCACCTGTCACACGGGTGACTAGAGCCTTCTAAAGCCTGATCACCTGTCACACGGGTGGCTATAGAGCCTTCTAAAGCCTGATCACCTGTCACACGGGTGGCTATAGAGCCTTCTAAAGCCTGGTCACCTGTCACACGGGTGGCTATAGAGCCTTCTAAAGCCTGGTCACCTGTCACACGGGTGGCTATAGAGCCTTCTAAAGCCTGGTCACCTGTCACACGGGTGGCTATAGAGCCTTCTAAAGCCTGGTCACCTGTCACACGGGTGGCTAGAGCCTTCTAAAGCCTGGTCACCTGTCACACGGGTGGCTATAGAGCCTTCTAAAGCCTGGTCACCTGTCACACGGGTGGCTATAGAGCCTTCTAAAGCCTGGTCACATGTCACACTAAAAGTATCATGGTGCTCTATGACATTTGCAAGTCGTGCATAATTTCCAAAAATAGCCTATACCTGTTGAACACTTTTTTTTAACTCTCATTTCGTGACTATAAGCTTCGCTACGTCGTATCGTGGTGAATGCGCAGCTTACGGAGAATAATCTCTGCACAAAAGTACCTAACAGTGCAGAAAAGCACACACAAAACACTGCCAAACATCATGGCATAATCCATAAAAGCCAGCTTACCAAACTTAAAAAGTCAGCTCCCAACAAAGGATGGTAAGGGAAATTTAACTTAAAATGTTAAATAGTAAATAACGTTAGAGCACACTCATGGAGTTCTGTTTGGTTAAGTCATTTATTATGTATTCCATACCCATCCTGTGGGTGGTGGTGGACCACATACCCATCATGTGGGTGGTGGTGGACCACATACCCATCCTGTGGGCGGTGGTGGACCACATACGCATCCTGTGGGCGGTGGTGGACCACATACCCATCATGTGGGTGGTGGTGGACCACATACCCATCCTGTGGGCGGTGGTGGACCACATACCCATCATGTGGGTGGTGGTGGACCACATACCCATCCTGTGGGCGGTGGTGGACCACATACGCATCCTGTGGGCGGTGGTGGACCACATACCCATCCTGTGGGCGGTGGTGGACCACATACCCATCCTGTGGGCGGTGGTGGACCACATACCCATCCTGTGGGCGGTGGTGGACCACATACCCATCCTGTGGGCGGTGGTGGACCACATACCCATCATGTGGGCGGTGGTGGACCACATACCCATCATGTGGGCGGTGGTGGACCACATACCCATCATGTGGGTGGTGGTGGACCACATACCCATCCTGTGGGTGGTGGTTGGACCACATACCCATCCCGTGGGCGGTGGTGAAAAGGGAACTGAACCCCACAGTTATTTTACCTAAGCAAGTAACAATCTTGTGAAGCTATTTACAAAATTGTTAACACACACACACACACACACACACACACACACACACACACACACACACACACACACACACACATACACACACAAATACATATACGTACTGTATATCTGTAGTTTTTTTTATATCAAAGGCGATTCAAGAACTGGCCCACAACAGTCTCTATTCACGACAGTTTACATGTGTGGTGAGTCAGTCACACAGTTACTAGTCTTGCTCCACACCCACCCAACTGGGCGGCAGCTTTACAGTCATGTGCTCCACACCTACAGTAAGCAAGCTTTAGATGCTTGACTAAGATTCCCGGCAGTACATCATTATTAATCAACTACTTCTACATTTCTTAAATACCATTGATAGTTATCTCTGAATTCAGCTATTTTTTGCATTAACATATATAGTGCCGCAAAGTATGCGAATAGTTCTGCTGACAGAGTTCACATTTAGTCAAGTTTACATCAGCAGATGTTGCAAACTCCCAGAGGTACTTGTAGCCGAGCCTAAGCCTAGCAGTGGTAACATCTAGAAGTCTGCTAACATTATTGGATGACCCATAGACGTGCGGTTCTTCCTGCATAATAGAATGATAGATGGAGTAACTGGTGTGAATTTCACTTTGCCTCAAGTCTACGAGATTTTGTTGATGTTCCTGGAATATTACTGCCCTCAGGCTGCTCAAAGGCAGTTCAAGTTGGTAATCAATTCCCTCTTTATGAACAAGTGTTTTAGCTAACTCATCAGTTCTATCATGCATTTGTAGACTAATATAGGAAGGAATCCACAGGAGACAAACTCTGATTCCATCATTGATGATGTCATAATATCAGTGCCTAGTGAAGCACATGCCTTCAAATGTACACATGCGCTAGTGAAGCACATGCCTCCAAATGTACACATGCGCTAGTGAAGCACATGCCTCCAAATGTACACATGCGCTAATGAAGCACATGCCTCCAAATGTACACATGCGCTAGTGAAGCACATGCCTCCAAATGTACACATGCGCTAGTGAAGCACATGCCTCCAAATGTACACATGCGCTAGTGAAGCACATGCCTCCAAATGTACACATGCGCTAGTGAGAGGCCTCCAAATGTGCACATGCGCTTGTGGAATAGATAGATAGGAAGATATTCCACCTTTGCATGTCCCTAAGCTCTTTACTGAAATAACGCGTGTCCCTCGCATGTCCAATAAAGCTCTGGGTTGCATGCACTAATCCTGAGAGCGTCTACCTAACCGGATTTCTAGCGGGTGTAGTGTGAAGTTGTGGCTGTTGCTGTGGACACGGGCCCGGGGCTCTGACCTGTCCGCTCACACCAAGTTCTTCTCGTATTAAACTTTTGGTTTTGTCCCTTGTCTGTCGCGCGCGCGCTCTCTCTCTCTCTCTCTCTCTCTCTCTCTCTCTCTCTCTCTCTCTCTCTCTCTCTCTCTCTCTCTCTCTCTCTCTCTCTCTCTCTCTCTCTCTCTCTCTCTCTCTCTCTCTCTCTCTCTCTCTCTCTCAATATGGCATCTGTTGTAATGTCCTGTAAATTTGCAACTTTTAGACAGCCATTGACACAAATGAGTATTGGCAAACACACGCACAAGCACACGTGAACCTGCTCGCCGTCACACGCAGCCAAACGCACGCATCCAAACTCACGCAGGTACCTGCAGATGAGTCAAGCAACTAATAACACCGTTTTCTCCATTTATTTACGTTACAGCTCTATTGTTATACTCCAAAAGCATGTGCTGCTGTTATGTACACGCTTCACTACTGTTTGATGTAAACTTTCAAGTCTGTAAACCATCAATCACGATCCGATAAACATACCAGCACGGAAAAATGGACTTAACTACCAACCGATTGCGTGCTATCAAAAGACCGTAATGAATGTAGTTAGTCAGGCGACATTAAATGGGATTGTGAAATGTAGGTCGTCTTTTGAGTACGTTCATAAGCTTGTTGGATATTTAAATTCCGTAAGCTGCGCGACTAGATTAAGCTGCATCGCTACATCGCGATTTTGCTTGTAGAGAAACTGCTACACAACAGCGACCTCAGTAGCTGGTGTAAATCAAGAACATAAAAGGATCTTCCCCCCAAACGGCTCGTGGAACAATTAGAGATAAGATTCAAAGCGACTATCACTATATCTAGGCACCGTGTGGTTCACAAATACTGAAAAATATAATGCCCGCCAAATTTTGTATTTATACCTTGTAATTGTCTAGTGTTCGGAACACTCAAAATATTCACTCTCGACCTGTACTCTACGCGCTAAAAGACGTAATCAGTTCACCAAAGTCTTACCTATGCTTATGCATGAACCCGAAATATGAATACATAACAGGAAAATATCTTTGCTTTATTGGACTGTTCGAAACATTTATGATGTTTATGAGTTGTTCGATGTTTTAGGCGAATAGTGACACATTAGCGTCGAAGATGGACGGTTATTGGATTTTTTCCTCGTTCCTCATACAATTTGGAACTACTATTAAGGAAGATGTGGCGGCAGATCTCTTACAGAGGTGTACCTGAGAGTCGAGGGTTTCCCGGTAAACTGCAGCACTGTAACTTTAGAGGTTTACCACCAGCGCACTCTACACAGGTTTATCTGCACTGGAAATCACCGGGTAAGGAGAGTCGTGGGTTTGATTCTTACGACCGGACGAGAAACATAATTTTTAAATAAAATGTTGGAATGTTGTATTTTGTGTTTTTAGAGGCACTAAAGTTGGCGTCAACTAAGGTCTTCGTAGTCCAAAATGTTTATTTTTTCATTGTTGTGACACTACCACATATGAAATTTATGCGTGAATTTTAAAATCAATAAATTATGCGTGAATTTTAAAATCATTAAATTATGCGTGAATTTTAAAATCATTAAATTATGCGTCAATTTTAAAATAATTAAATTATGCGTGAATTTTAAAATCATTAAATTATGCGTCAATTTTAAAATCATTAAATTATGCGTGAATTTTAAAATCATTAAATTATGCGTGAATTTTAAAATCATTAAATTATGCGTGAATTTTAAAATAATTAAATTATGCGTGAATTTTAAAATCATTAAATCATGCGTGAATTTTTAAAAATCATTAAATCATGCGTGAATTTTAAAATCATTAAATTATGCGTGAATTTTAAAATAATTAAATTATGCGTGAATTTTAAAAGGGTGTCTGAAGCGAATTCATGAAACACGGGTATAGCAAACCTTAGTTACCGTAGTTATGATAATGTCTGCATACATTACGAACATTAGTGGGCTATAAATCTATCTTGTATGCACGCCATCTTGCTCAAATATAACTGACCATGATGACAGACACACAGAAGCTAACCCTTGCCCCTGTTACCTAGCAGTAAATAGGTACCTGGGTGTTAGTCAGCTGTCACGGGCTGCTTCCTGGGGGTGGAGGCCTGGTCGAGGACCGGGCCGCGGGGACACTAAAAAGCCCCGAAATCATCTCAAGATAACCTCAAGAAGCTTGATTATAATGTGATACAGGGGAGACTCGACTGGACTAGGTACCCTCATCTCTGTTGTCTAAACCATGTCGCTACAAACATTCATATCTAATAGAGAAATATTAGATACTCAAAGGCCGGAATGCAGAAACATACACAAATATGACACAGGTCTGAGAAAATATCAGATAATGTGACAGTAATTGATAGGATCAGGTTGGGCTATCGATACCTGTGCCAGGATCAGGCTGCGCTATCGTTACCTGTACCAGGATCAGGTTGGGCTATCGTTACCTGTGCCAGGATCAGGTTGGGCTGACGTTACCTGTGCCAGGATCAGGCTGGGTTATCGTTACCTGTGCCAGGATCAGGCTGGGTTATCGTTACCTGTGCCACGATAAGGCTCGGCTATCGTTACCTGTGGCAAGTTCCTCCAGGTGACGAATCTCCCAATCCTGAATACTTGATACATAACCTCTGCGAGCAGGAATTAGGTCTTACTCTCCAACATTACATTATTCGTAGTCCAGTCATTGCACCATTCAAACCTCGCGGTATGAGATACCTGGAGCTCCGGAATTACTTGACCCACTCTCCTAATGTATTCAAGCTTGGCCACTGCTGGCTAATTGATGGGGCTCTTAATACCTTATGTTGGTGTTGACATGACGTCAATAATGCTTCATATGTCCTGTTACACAAATGTGGATGTTAGTCAGTAGGATGGGAAAATGTATTCATAACACCGTGTATGTTGGTTGTATGTGTACCCATTATAATGTTATTAGGAGCGTGACCTTGACAGAATCCTCTGATATATATATATATGTGTAGAACTTGGAGAAGTTAATTTATCTCATGATTGTAATATATATTTGGAATATTTATTGTTTATTTACCTGTCAATGATGTAAGTTGTAAGAATGATTGAAAATGATCCTTATTACATAAATAATATTATTTTATTTATTCAATTATTTATTTATATACAAGAAGGTACATTGGGTCTGAGAGAATAGCTTAGTATTTACAATCTTGTAAAGACGTTATGGAAAATTTTCTAAAAATCATCAGTCAAGACAATTTTTTTCGCGGCTGGAATGTTATGTCGTATATATGTGGTAGGGAAATTATCAGGGAAAAGTGCCAAGTCATTACGACTATATAGCACTGGGAAGGGATAAGGATTTGGGATGGGACGGAGGGATGGAATGGTACACAACCACTTGGACGGTCGGGGATTGAACGCCGACTTGCATGAAGCGAGACAATCGCTCTACCGTCCAGCGCAAGTGGTTGGGCATGTCTGCAGGACAGTGAGGTCTAGCACTTTATGCCCTCACCTACGTGTAAGTGGGGGCACCATCTTCTATGCCCCATCCACACCTTAAAGGCCAATTCTTTAGCCTTAAAGGTGTGGATAGAGATGGCTTCCACAACTACTTCTTTCAGTGCATTCCTCTTGTTGACCCGTTCAAGGTACGCGTCTTGCATTCCTTCTTGAGGTTATCTTGAGATGATTTCGGGGCTTTAGTGTCCCCGCGGCCCGGTCCTCGACCAGGCCTCCACCCCCAGGAAGCAGCCCGTGACAGCTGACTAACACCCGGGTACCTATTTTACTGCTAGGTAACAGGGGGCATAGGGCGAAAGAAACTCTGCCCATTGTTTCTCGCCGGCGCCTGGGATCGAACCCAGGACCACAGGATCACAAGTCCCGCGTGCTGTCCGCTCGGCCGATCGGCTCCTTCGACTCATTTGAGTTTCCAGTTTTCACATTTTCACAATCCTCGACCGTCCAGTGATTAGGCACCCTCCCCCCCCCCGGCCCATCCCAGATCCTTATCCTGATCCCTTCCAAGTGCTATATAGTCGTATTGGCTTGCGCTTCCTGCTGACAATTTCCCCCCCCCCCCCCGTAGACACTGTTAGGTAAGCACTGTTAAGCCCTTCATGGTCGAGTCGGTAGTGGAAATCAGTATTGCGGGATCGATCCACCTGTACGGGGTATGAGAACCTATGGAGCCGAGTATCTAGGTTATGGAGGGACAAGGGCCCGTATTAATGACCTTGTGTAATCTTGTAGCTCTGCTAACTTGTACGATTGGGCGCTGACGGTCTATTAATATGTGGAAGTTAAGCAACATATTGGGTACAGGAGCATGCTGGAGCCCTCTGTGGGATCCTGGGGGATGCTGGAGCCCTCTGTGGGGTCCCGGGGGATGCTGGAGCCCTCTGTGGGGTCCTGGGGGATGCTGGAGCCCTCTGTGGGATCCTGGGGGATGCTGGAGCCCTCTGTGGGGTCCTGGGGAATGCTGGAGCCCTCTGTGGGGCCCCGGGGGATGCTGGAGCCCCTCTGTGGGGCCCCGGGGGATGCTGGAGCTCTCTGTGGGGACCCGGGGGATGCTAGAGCCCCTCTGTGGGGTCCCGGGGGATGCTGGAGCCCTCTGTGGGGACCCGGGGGATGCTGGAGCACTCTTTGGGCCCCGGATGATGCTGGAGCCCTCTGTCGGGCCCCGGGGGATGCTGGAGATCTCTGTGGGGCCCCGGGGGATGCTGGAGCTCTCTGTGGGGCCCCAGGGGATGCTGGAGCTCTCTGTGGGGCCCCGGGGGAGGCTAGAGCCCTCTGTGGGGCCCCGGGGGATGCTGGAGCTCTCTGTGGGGCCCCGGGGGAGGCTAGAGCCCTCTGTGGGGCCCCGGGGAATGCTGGAGCTCTCTGTGGGGCCCTCAGGGAAATGCTGGATCCGTCACTGTGCCAACAAATGAATTAATCACTGATGGAGTGATTGATCTCCACCAGAAGGTCAATCAGAGAGAAAGAGTGAGACCGTTGACGGCTGAAAGTGTTTGTGATATAATGAGACTTCATCTTTGACAAAGCTAGACAAAAAATGCTATTCCTCGATAACGTTGGCTTTGTACCGAACTACATAACGAAGTCCACCAACATATCCACGGCGTTTCAAGACAGCTTAATTAGCACGCTCATTCATGGTGGGGAGTTATTAAGGTCTATTATGGGGGAAGACTTTAATAACTGTTCAAATTTTTTTATCAATTCTCTTGGGCTTTTTTTGGGGGGGGGGAAATCATTTTTTTTTATTAATTATTCAATAAAGTGGACTAGGTTGCTGTACTCACCTAGTTGTGTTTGCGGGGGTTGAGCTCTGGCTCTTTGGTCCCACCTCTCAACCGTCAATCAACAAAACTGTGCTGTCTGACGGTAATTGTGCTCGTTACTTCACCAGGAAACAGTGTTGTTCAGTGTGTTGTCCCATAGATACACTGTTCCGGTTGGTTCTCTGCTGGGGTCCGGTTGGTTCTTTGCTGGGGTCCGGTTGGTTCTCTCCTGGGGTCCGGTTGGTTCTTTGCTGGGGTCCGGTTGGTTCTTTGCTGGGGTCCGGTTGGTTCTTTGCTGGGGTCCGGTGGGTTCTCTGCTGGGGTCCGGTTGGTTCTCTGCTGGGGTCTGGTTGGTTCTTTGCTGGGGTCCGGTTGGTTCTTTGCTGGGGTCCGGTTGGTTCTTTGCTGGGGTCCGGTTGGTTCTCTGCTGGGGTCCGGTTGGTTCTTTGCTGGGGTCCGGTTGGTTCTTTGCTGGGGTCCGGTTGGTTCTTTGCTGGGGTCCGGTTGGTTCTTTGCTGGGGTCCGGTGGGTTCTCTGCTGGGGTCTGGTTGGTTCTTTGCTGGGGCCCGATTGGTTCTTTGCTGGGGCCCGATTGGTTCTTTGCTGGGGTCCGGTTGGTTCTTTGCTGGGGTCCGGTTGGTTCTTTGCTGGGGTCCGGTTGGTTCTTTGCTGGGGTCCGGTTGGTTCTTTGCTGGGGTCCGGTTGGTTCTTTGCTGGGGTCCGGTTGGTTCTTTGCTGGGGTCCGGTTGGTTCTTTGCTGGGGTCCGGTTGGTTCTTTGCTGGGGTCCGGTTGGTTCTCTGCTGGGGTCCGGTTGGTTCTTTGCTGGGGTCCGGTTGGTTCTTTGCTGGGGTCCGGTTGGTTCTTTGCTGGGGTCCGGTTGGTTCTTTGCTGGGGTCCGGTTGGTTCTTTGCTGGGGTCCGGTTGGTTCTTTGCTGGGGTCCGATTGGTTCTTTGCTGGGGTCCGGTTGGTTCTTTGCTGGGGTCCGGTTGGTTCTCTGCTGGGGTCCGGTTGGTTCTTTGCTGGGGTCCGGTTGGTTCTCTGCTGGGGTTCGGTTGGTTCTTTGCTGGGGTCCGGTTGGTTCTTTGCTGGGGTCCGATTGGTTCTTTGCTGGGGTCCGGTTGGTTCTCTGCTGGGGTCCGGTTGGTTCTTTGCTGGGGTCCGGTTGGTTCTTTGCTGGGGTCCGGTTGGTTCTTTGCTGGGGTCCGGTTGGTTCTTTGCTGGGGTCCGGTTGGTTCTTTGCTGGGGTTCGGTTGACTCACCAGCTGCTGGGGTTCGGTTGACTCACCAGCTGCTGGGGTTCGGTTGACTCACCAGCTGCTGGGGTCCGGTTGACTCACCAGCTGCTGGGGTTCGGTTGACTCACCAGCTGCTGGGGTTCGGTTGACTCACCAGCTGCTGGGGTTCGGTTGACTCACCAGCTGCTGGGGTCCGGTGGACTCACCAGCTGCTGGGGTCCGATTGACTCACCAGCTGCTGGAGTCCGGTTGACTCACCAGCTGCTGGGGTCCGGTTGACTCACCAGCTGCTGGGGTTCGGTTGACTCACCAGCTGCTGGGGTCCGGTTGACTCACCAGCTGCTGGGGTTCGGTTGACTCACCAGCTGCTGGGGTCCGGTTGACTCACCAGCTGCTGGGGTCCGGTTGACTCACCAGCTGCTGGGGTCCGGTTGACTCACCAGCTGCTGGGGTCCGGTTCTTTCTACCCCTTCGCGTTCGGACAATAAATCGATGAATTTTGTGCTTTTAAAATTTCAATAATAACCTGTTAGAAGACCTCTCCTGAGATTCGGATATAAGGGGATTAACCCCTAAGTGGACCAATTAGCCGACTCTGCTATTCAAATTATTTATGATAATGAAGTCTACGGGGAAATGTGGGCTATACAAGCAGAGCCTCGAACTAGGACTCATTTTTTTTCTCGTTAGAAATTTGTTTTCCTCTCTACATACGAAATGAATGAAAGATGCATTATTTTTACAATCGGTGGAAGGAGAGAGGGAGGGAATTATCGGGGGAAAAGCATGTTGTTGTTGTTGTTTAAGATTCAGCTACTTGGAACTAAAAGTTCCAAGTAGCACGGGCTATGGTGAGCCCGTAATGGACTTATCTGGCACAGGAGCGGGGCTGAAACTTGGAACTGAAAGGGAAAAGCACCAAGCCATTACGACTATATAGCACTTGGAAGGGGTCAGGATAAGGATTTGGGATGAGACGGGGGGAAGGAATGGTGCCCAACCACTTGGACGGTCGGGGATTGAACGCCGCCGACCTGCATGAAGCGAGACCGTCGCTCTACCGTCCAGTATTTCCTTTCTGGCAATACTGAGGTGGGTCAGGTGAATCCTTAACCCCCGTGTCACTGCCTCTTACCAGGCCTATTGTTCACTGTCGTGTCGAACTGTTGTGTCTAGCAGTTCGCAGACCAACGTAGACACCACAATCCGATTGGTCTGATGCCCTTTGTAGGTTTGATCAAAATTTCTCTTGAATACAATTATGGGTCTGTAAGTTTGTTTTCATTTAATTAGAGGGCGAATTTTAAAAAAAAGTTTCGTACCTTTTGTGGATATAAAAGGGATCTGCATCGCACGGGCCAACAGGCCTTCTACAGTTACTTTTTATATAGCTTCGTATGGTCTTATGTTCCGTCTTATGTGTATCTACTCCATCGTCTCAAAGAATTATTTATTACTTATGCATTGCCTCTCACTTCTCATTTCTTAGGCATACAATTTAAGGTAATTTAATAGCTTAAAATATATTTTGGAATATATTTGGAATGTATTTCGATGTTTAGTTTCAGTTGCACATTTCATGTGTCAAGAATTTCATCAATTTCAAGGTTCGTGAAGATCAGTATTCCGGCCTGGGGAGTACTAGTGTCTCAGTGTTCTCATTGGCTGGGCGTCTTGTTTATAAAGGATTGGTTGTCGGGCCGGGCAGCTTTATTGCTGTTGTTAGGAGCTTTATTGTACTCTCTGATAGCAAGAACTTTCACTATGAGTACCCTTAGGTGTTTTATGGCTTTCTTCCGCTTTATGAGGTGTTTGGAGTTTGTTTGTTTTTTACATAAGTACAGGAATAGACTACCACGGATTTTTCTTAGCAGGCTTAGAGCTTTCTCCACCCTTAGCTTATGTTAAGACTTTCCCTACTTGGAACACAACTCGCCAATCTCTTTAAAGCCTGGTCCTTAATTACTGCTGAGTGAATAGGGGCGAACATTTTAGGTTTGGTTCTGACTCGACCTTCCCTGGCCAGGGCTCGAACCCAGACGAAATTGTTCTCCCCTCCTTCTCCTCCTCCACCTCACAAAGATCAAGTGGAGAACTTTGTCTTTATGGCGCATCATACAGTGCTCTGTGGACCAATGGGAGAGTTTGTTTACGTTAGTAGTTAGGTTTGCTATCTGTATTCCCCTCGTAACTCCTCGTGTACTACACAGTATGAGGCAACACTAAAGATGTTTCTGTCGGATATGAGGATGAGTATGTGGAGTGCCCTGGGGGAGGGAGGGGGAGGGAGCAGAGCCCAGTGCTCTAGCGGCAGAGTGCAGTGCTTGGGGGGGGGGGGGGGGAAGCAGAGCGCAGTGCTTTGGGGAAGAGTGCAATGCTTTGGGGGGGGGGGCAGAGTGCAGTGCTTTCAGGGACGGGTCCAAGTGCAGTTCTCTGCGGAAAGGTTCGAGTACAGTGCCCTGTACGGTGGCTCACCAAACTTTGCAGGGTGACTCGTGGGTGTGGGGGGCTGGTCACAGGATGGTCAGAATCAGCCTCGATACCTCCTTCCCCCCCACCCTTGAAGGGTAGTCATCTCGAATGTACCAGTTAAAGGAGGTTCGGTCACCATGCTCCCCTTGAAGCAGGTCTGGCCTCCATGTCCCCTGCATAAAGGCAATGAATATGGAATGCTCGTGGCAGAGTCCATAGATTTTTATCAAATTCTTTATATATGAATGACTAACCATCCTGCGAGATGGGGACTTGTATTACCACTGCTACCTTATTCAATCTTGTGTTGTTGATATCCTCAAAATGCATCCGGAGTCTGCCAGTGCAGACCGCTTATCACATGCCTCTGTATGACTAACCATCCTGTGTGATGGGGATTTTTTAGCATCACCTAGTTAGCTTTTTTGACACACTGTACTCCACTTCATATAGTCTAGGGTAGCTGCACTAATGCAGATGTACCTCATATCTTAATAAAAAAAAAAAAAAAAAAATGAAAGATACTGATTTGGAATACATAATTTATATTGATGAATCCGTTTTTGTTGTTGAAGGAGGACAGCCGCCAAACTGGTTGGGCGCAGTCGTCAGTATATTTACTTTAATAAATTAGTATATTAGTATAAAAACTAATTTCCTTTGATGAGTGACCGTTCCGTGCTACAGTCAGCAAAGGTTCAATACTTGGAAGTGAATTTTGCTTTCAGGTTTGCACAGGATTTGTGTTTTTGGGTTTTTCTTGCTTCTGACGTCGTTGTTGTTGTTGCCGTTGTTGTTGTTGCTCAGGTTATCATTTCTCTCACAGATGACCGTAGCCACCACTGCCAATGTTACGTTTTGCTCAAATATTGCAGCGGTTTCTACATCTGCACCTGCAGCTGATGTTACATCTGCAGTTATCTCTGGGGGCTGTCTCGGCCGCTGGCGGCTGTCTCAGCCGCTGGGGGCTGTCTCGGCCGCTGGCGGCTGTCTCGGCCGGTGGGGGCTGTCTCGGCCGCTGGCGGCTGTCTCGTCCGCTGGCGGCTGTCTCGGCCGCTGGCGGCTGTCTCGGCCGCTGGCGGCTGTCTCGGCCGCTGGCGGCTGTCTCGTCCGCTGGGGGCTGTCTCGGCCGCTGGGGGCTGTCTCGGCCGCTGGGGGCTGTCTCGGCCGCTGGGGGCTGTCTCGGCCGCTGGGGGCTGTCTCGGCCGCTGGGGGCTGTCTCGTCCGCTGGGGGGCTGTCTTGGCCGCTGGCGGCTGCCTCGGTCGTTGGCGGCTGTCTCGGCCGCTGGCGGCTGTCTCGGCCGGTGGGGGCTGTCTCGGCCGCTGGCGGCTGGTACTTCAAGGCGTCTCAGAGGATCACAATAACTGCAGCAGTGGATCATTATAAATGCAGAAACGAGCGCCACGTTGAATGATGACTCTGTAGAGCCATCACAGCCATGACTCTGTGTTAGAATCATGGCTCTAACACAGAGCCATGACTCTGTAGAGCCATCATTCTGCCTTTATAATGTGCCACTGTTATAGTAATTGTAGACCGCTGATGCATTTATACGGTATCTATAGTTTTTTTTTAAACCTTAGTGATTGTGTGTGTGTGTGTGTGTGTGTGTGTGTGTGTGTGTGTGTGTGTGTGTGTGTGTACTCACCTAGTTGTACTCACCTAGTTGTGCTTGCGGGGGTTGAGCTCTGGCTCTTTGGTCCCGCCTCTCAACCGTCAATCAACAGGTGTACAGGTTCCTGAGCCTATTGGGCTCTATCATATCTACACTTGAAACTGTGTATGGAGTCAGCCTCCACCACATTGCTTCCTAATGCATTCCATTTGTCAACCACTCTGACACTAAAAAAGTTCTTTCTAATATCTCTGTGGCTCATTTGGGCACTCAGTTTCCACCTGTGTCCCCTAGTGCGTGTGCCCCTTGTGTTAAATAGCCTGTCTTTATCAACCCTGTCGATTCCCTTGAGAATCTTGAATGTGGTGATCATATCCCCCCTAACTCTTCTGTTTTCCAACGAAGTGAGGTTCAATTCCCGTAGTCTCTCCTCGTAGCTCATACCTCTCAGCTCGGGTACTAGTCTGGTGGCAAACCTTTGAACCTTTTCCAGTTTAGTCTGTTGCTTGACTAGATATGGACTCCATGCTGGAGCCGCATACTCCAGGATTGGTCTGACATATGTGGTATATAATGTTCTGAAAGATTCCTTACACAAGTTTCTAAAGGCCGTTCTTATGTTAGCCAACCTGGCATATGCTGCTGATGTTATCCTCTTGATATGAGCTTTAGGGGACAGGTCTGGCGTGATATCAACCCCCAGGTCTTTCTCTCTCTCTGACTCTTGAAGTATTTCATCTCGCAAGTGATACCTTGTATCTGGTCTCCTGCTTCCTACCCCTATCTTCATTACATTGCATTTGCTTGGGTTAAACTCTAACATCCAATTGTTCGACCATTCCTGCAGCTTGTCCAGGTCTTCTTGAAGCCGCAAGCTGTCCTCCTCTGTCTTAATCCTTCTCATAATTTTGGCGTCGTACGTGTGTGTGTGTGTGTGTGTGTGTGTGTGTGTGTGTGTGTGTGTGTGTGTGTGTGTGTGTGTGCATGCGTGGGTGTGTGTGTGTGTATTTGTATTTATTGTGTGTGCAGACTCGAGCTGTTGACCCGTGGACCCCGCCTTTCTAATCAATCTAATTTGATTGATTAGAGACGATTGATTGATTAATCAATCTAATACTCTCTAACACACAAACACACACAAACACACACACACACACACACACACACACACACACACACACACACACACACACACACACACACACACACACACACACACACACACACAAAGAGTGCTGGGAAGACGGGACACCACGAGCGTAGCTCTCATCCTGTAACTACACTTAGGTAATTACACTTAGGTAATTACACACACACACACACACACACACACACACACACACACACACACACACACACACACACACACACACACAAACACACACACAGGGGATTCTCTGTGTCTTCGGGGGATCACTCTGTCAATTCTCAGGGGAATTGACAGGGTGGACAAAGACAAACTCTTCAGCACGGGTGGGACACGAACAAGGGGACACAGGTGGAAACTTAGTACCCAGATGAGCCACAGAGACGTTAGAAAGAATTTTTTCAGTGTCAGAGTAGTTAATAAATGGTTTGCACTAGGAAGTGATGTGGTGGAGGCTGACTCCATACACAGTTTCAAATGTAGATATGATAGAGCCCAGTAGGCTCAGGAATCTGTACACCAGTTGATTGACAGTTGAGAGGCGGGACCAAAGAGCCAAAGCTCAACCCCCGCAAGCACAATTAGGTGAGTACAATTAGGTGAGTACACACAGGAAGCAGCCCGTAGCAGCTGTCTAACTCCCAAGTACCTATTTACTGCTAGGTGAACAGGAGCACCAGGGTGAAAGAAACTCTGCTCAATTGTTTCTGCCTCTACCGGGAATCGAACTGGGCCCCTTAGGACTACGGCCCCAGAGCGCTGTCCACTCAACCGCGAGGGCCACCATATACACAGGGAATAGTTCGTGTGTGTGTATTTACAATATAAAAATACTTTTTTGTAAGTTCAACATATGTGGCGATGAAAATTACTCCCCCAGATCTCTACACTCATACTCTTTCCCTCTCGTGTTCTCCATCTTCACCTCTTCCTCCTCCTCTTCCTCCTCCTCCTCCTCCTCCTCCTCCTCCTCCTCCTCCTCCTCCTCCTCCTCCTCCTCCTCCTCCTCCTCCTCCTCCTCCTCCTCCTCCTCTCCTCCTCCTACACCTCCCCCCACCCCAAGCACCTCGGAGAGATTCAAGGTTCACTGCGTTGAACAAAAATTAGTTAAATTTACATTCGGACTCCTGGTACGAGGTTGGCTCCGGTTTCAAGAGTGTGTGTGTGGGGGGGGGGGGGGGGAAGGCGACGCATTAAGAAGTATCCCCTGTAGCTCTTGTGGAGGTACACACTTATCCTGGAACTTTAAAATTGGAATGCTGAAGGATTTGCAACGGCAGCTATTGGTGGACTGGTTGTTGAAATTATTGTATGTTTGTCACGTGTTGTGATGTATAGTGTCATACAATGTAGTTAATGGGAATCATTAACCAATAATACATTAAAGTTAATTGTTTTCCCACACCTTTCAAAGGTTGTTAAATATCATCCAGAAACAGCGGACTGTGGGACCAGCCCGTCCTCCTAAAGTTTCTCAACGTCAAGAAAACGGTCAATATAAAGTGTCCTCTCCTAACCTACCAGAGGACCCAAAACAGAAAACGGGACAGTACGTCACTTTCGCAAGCCTCTTACATTTTCTAGTACGACAATTTTTGACCTTATGCAACGCATACGAGCGAAAAGCGACGTTCTTTGTAGGAAGACAGGTTGGTGGAACAGTGCGTTGGAGACCGTAGACTCTCGTACACAAGAGTCCAAACCCACCGCACCTTTCTATGAGGTTAGGGCGTACAACCGGTTACGGGGGTTTCATACACTTAGGAAGAAAACTTAAACTAGTTGCATTATTTGGAGTGTGTGCTATAGTGTGTGTTCCCGGCATGGTGCCTTCTTTAGATAATTACGTAAAGTACCAGAGAGGCAGATCAAAGGCAGGCTGGCGAGGTCCCACAGGGCTGGCGAGGTCCCACAGGGCTGGCGAGGTCCCACAGGGCTGGCGAGGTCCCACAGGGCTGGCGAGCCCTCTGGCCTCGCCAGACCTGGCCCTACCCTAGCTCCTCCTCATATCCTGCCCTCATACCCCAGCTCCTCATATCCTGCCCTCTTACCCCAGCTCCTCCTCATATCCTACCCTCATACCCCAGCTCCTCCTCATATCCTGCCCTCTTACCACCAGGAGAGAAAACGCCATTTGGGGATCTTTGAGTGGGGTTTCCCTCGACTCAGGCCGAAATAGCTTTGAATGATTTATGTAGAGAGTGAACTGAATCTGAAATAAAGAGGATAGAGAACTATAGTTATGGTAAAGCGCACACGCAGACGAGGAGTCAGAGTAACTGAAGTTACAACCAAACCATCAGATAGTGGAGAGACGACGACGTTTCGGTCCGTCCTGGACCATTCTCAAGTCGTGTATTAATGGTCCAGGACAGACCGAAACGTCGTCGTTTCCCCATTTTCTAATGGGGGGGGGGGGGTTTGGTCATCAAAGAAGCATATAAGTACAACAGTTCTTCATAGTAGGTGTACCCTTGTTAGTGGCGTCAGGTGAAAATGACAAGCACCTCAAGATTGGTCGACCGCTCTTACGACAAGACAAACGAGCGATAAGCTCGTTCAGTCACATTCCCTAGGCCCAGGTGGGGGCTGTGCTGGGTCTGGCCACCACTCTCGAGTACATCACAGGTATATTTTGTTGCTACTGGTAAATTACTTCAGGTGTTCTTTTTAGGCTTTTTATTATTATCATATTTTTTCTCTCTCCTTTCTATTACTTTATTTTTATAGCGGTTTTTCGTTTCTTTATGTATTTTATATGTTTGTTTTGTAGGTTTTCACGCGTCTTTGTCAAACAGCCTAGCCACCTCTGTCCCCCCCCCCCTCCTATCCCTAAAGAGCCTGGCCACTCCGTCTAATTACCAACCCACGCTTCGGACATCCAGACTAATTCTAATAACTAGCCTACTAAAGTCCATTAGTTCCGTTCTCAACTTGAGTTCATCTCTCCAAACTTAATCTAAGATACCTTAACTTTCTTCCCTGTAAACTTAACCAGTCTTGAAGTTTAGCGAAACTTTCGAAAAAAAACTCACTTGAATTTCGATTTCGTGACGGAAAGGGAAGCATGTTGAGTAGACGAGACGAGAGCTACGGGTAGAGGGTAGTGATTGGTAGTACTATAGTGTACATTACTACCATACTATAGGATGACTATACAGGGTAGAATTCCTGACAATTACATACACAAAGGTGTATGGCTCAGTATATATAGTGTATGGCGGACACAAAGGTCAGGTTCTGGGTCAGGATTTATCAAGCATTTACTTACGAAACCTGTACAGCTTTCTTTAGTCATGGCGGCTTTCTTGAGGTTATCTTGAGATGATTTCGGGGCTTTTTAATGTCCCCGCGGCCCGGTCCTCGACCAGGCCTCCACCCCCAGGAAGCAGCCCGTGACAGCTGACTAACACCCAGGTACCTATTTTACTGCTAGGTAACAGGGGCATAGGGTGAAAGAAACTCTGCCTATTGTTTCTCGCCGGCGTCTGGGATCGAACCCAGGATCACAAGTCCAGCGTGCTGTCCGCTCGGCTCCCTCGCTCGGCCGACCGGCTCCCTTCGAGTTTGTTGACATTTATTAAACAGTTTTGAGTTCCGGCTTTCCGGCTTTGTTGACATTTATTTAGCAGTTTTGAGTTCCGGCTTTGACCGGCTTTGTTGACATTTATTTAGCAGTTTTGAGTTCCGGCTTTGACCGGCTTTGTTGACATTTATTTAGCAGTTTTGAGTTCCGGCTTTCCGGCTTTGTTGACATTTATTAAACAGTTTTGAGTTCCTTAGCTCACGAAGCTGTTTATAAGCTTAATGAATCCTGGGCCTTCAAGCTGGCTCTCACAGTCTCGTAAAGAAACTGAAAATGCAAGTTGTTTTAAGGTTATCATGCCCGGATGATGAATAAGATGAACAGTTGGCTGACTCCTGGATATCTATCTTTATGAGAGAAAAAGGCTGTACTAGGATGGAGGCTAGATGCTTAGGGCTAGCCTTACCTATCATTCACATATGAACGCTGTGGGGTATGGGAGTGTCATAGGCAAGTCGGGGTGGACTCCAGTGCCACAACATCAAAAATATATTAACAAATAAGAAACCTCCACTCCCCCCCCCCCTCCCCCGCGATTTTCATGATGTCTGAAATATTGGGTGTGTTATCCGTAGACTACTTAAAGTTTTTATAAATACTTTTTTCTAAGAGGGAGGGGATAGATAGTGGGGGATGGCTGAAGAGGGGGAAGAGGAGGAAGAAAGAGGGAAGGATGTTTGATGAGAGTTAAGGAGAGATGGAGGAGGAAGACGGAGAGGTGAGAGATGGGGAAGAGGGAGGGATGTCAGGGGAGAAAGTGGAAGAGGGGATGATATTGGGAGAAAGCGTTGAGCATGGAATGGAGAGAGGGAAAGGGGGATTGTTGGTTACAAAGGTGGAGAGGGGAAGAATGGGGTATAGATAGAGAGATGGGTAGACAGGGAGAGGGAGGGAATTATCTGGAGAAAGCGCCAAGCCATTACGACTAAATAGCGCTTGGAAGGGATCAGGATAAAGATTTGGGATGGGATGGAGGGAACGAATGGTGCCCAACCATTTGGACGGTCGGGGGATTGAACGCCGACTTGCATGAAGCGAGACCGTCGCTCTACCGTCCAGCCCAAGTGGTTGGGCAGCTCCGTGACAAGAGAGAGAGCAAGCTTAGCTTAGCTGCCAACACCCACACATCGTGTCAGCAAGGCGGACTGCCCGCCTGCTTTCATTACTCTCACTGTATCACCCATTTCTGAACTTTCCCTTCATCTGTGCCTCTCCATCCTTTTTACTCAAATAAATTAATGGGAGGAGAAAAGGGCACAGGATGAAGCGGAAGAGGGGTAAGAGGCACAGGTGGGAGGGAGAACGGGAAGAAACACAGGTGAGGGGATGGGATTCCCTCCCTTCTGGGACACAGGTGGGAGGGAGAGAGGGGGGAGGATGGGATACAGGTAGAAGGGGGAGAAGATGCTCTATATTTACAGATATCTCAAGGAGTGTACAGGAGCATCTGAGAGAGCACGACATTAAACATCACAACTTGATTCCCCCGAGGCCAATGCAGAAGTTATATGTTGCCTCAACGCGCTGAATATTTTTGAGTGAAATTAAATATTACTGGTGGCGGAGAGGCTCACGCGGTCACCATATTTGGGTCTACCAACATGGTGCTTACTTGCTCTCCCAGGCTCGGTGCCTTCTGTTAATTTGCTTACTTACATGTAAAACAAATTTCGTTGGTGTTCCTTTTTAGTATTAGGATCAGGGGACACGCATTTGCGGTAATGTATATATATGAGATTTGTGTGTAAGTGCGGATGTAAGTGTCTGTTTGTATATAAATATGTATATATGTGTTCAGCGAATATTTTTTGACTCCCAGCAGAACTCTGCTTTATTTCCGGGCAAATGTTTGACCTCGCAAAGCTGACTGATCTCGTCAGTGTACTTGTCCTGCTCGAGTACGGTGAACTACGATGATCCAATTAGTTGGGAACAGTTACTTCACTCCGTCCTCATATCCTACCCTCATACCCCAACTCCTTCTCATATCCTACCCTCATACCCCAGCTCCTCCTCATATCCTGGCCTCATACCCCAGCTCCTCCTCATATCCTGGCCTCATACCCCAGCTCCTCCTCATATCCTGGCCTCATACCCCAGCTCCTCATATCTCCTCCAAGTGCTGAATAGTCAGTCATACTGGCGACCTCCTGATAATTACCATACCTCAGAGTCGTATACAACCCTCGATCAAATTGTCAGTGAATCTGACACCCTTGACATCGCTCGGCTTGTGTGTGCGTGTGTGTCTTTACTCTTGTATTGACATCCTGTATATATGATATCGTGGAACAGTTGACGAGTCTGTGACCCAGGCTGTTCTAAATATCCCAGGAAAGCTTGGCACCATTTCCTTCCCGCCGTTCTATCGTAAATCCTCGTCCTCATATCCCAGATCCTTGTCCTCATATCCCAGATCCTCGTCCTCAATTGACAAGTGCTATATAATCGTTCAGGTTTTATCCTGGTAATAACCTTACGTTGGCGCCTGCTTTTGATAACACTTGGCAACATATTGGATTATTGTTATGTTTCTGGGTAGTCAAAGTGTTGTTGTATGATTGTTTATGCCTCCAACGTATAGAAGATGACTATTATTCCCCTTAACTCTGCTTTGACCTTTGTCTAAGACACCTTCAAGACATGTTATCTGAGCTATGTAAAGGCTGCCAACTTATCCAGAGCCGTGACGCACTTTTTCATCAGTCGGCAGACTTGGAGTAACCTTCAAAACGTCTTCCCTAAGCTGTCTGAGGCAAAGGTGCAAGCAAAGATCGAGGGGGAGGAATAATATTAATTTTCTGTACTTCGGAGCCACAAGCACATAGCATTTATCCAGGAAGAAAAATCATTACATTGTATAATCACGTCACTGTTCGAGGGTGAGGTATATAGAGTCAATACTTTTGAGGATTCAGAATCGTCTTAAATTGGTGGGTCTAAGGGGGTTCCAAACCGAAATAAATGCACCCGGGGACATGCTAATCTAACGCGTCTTGACTGGAATAAACATTTGGTTAATACGTATTGGGCAGTGATGGGGATGGGGTGGGTGGTTACCTCATACACGGTAATGTTTCCAAACATTTAGTAAACACGTCTAGAAGGCCCCAAAACATCTTAGGTTAATGTGTACAAAGCGTGGTAAAAATCAGAGGCTAACTAACCCAAGGAGGGTCCCAAACATCCCAGACCAAACCGCCGAAGGAGGGTCCCAAACATCCCACCCAGAATAACATGCCCAAGGGGCCATTACTTTACCATTCCAATGTAATGCCTTGGAATAAGACAGTCCCCGTGGCGAAGTGGTTACACAAAAGTACCGAATCACCTTCTATGGTTGATTGTTCAATAAATCCCTGAACTATATGTTTAACTGATCTCTAACCCTGTCCATGGAGGACAGAAGAAAATGTATATATGATGGTTAGCATTGTAAATGTCTGGCCACGTCTGTGGTAGAAAATAATAATAATAAAAAAAAAAAAACTTGCCTGGCGTTTCTCGAGGACTTTGGGCTGGGTTCGTATCCTGGCCGGGGGAGGATTTACTTGGCGCCAATCCTTAAACTGCTGCCTCTGTTCCCCAGCAGCGAATGGGTACTGGTTGTTAAACAATTTGGCGGGTCGTATTCCGGGGAACATCACGATTAAGGACCTGCCCGAAACTCTGCGTGCTAGTGGCTGTACAAGAATGAAAGAACTCTTGTAGAAATAAATAAATAAATAAATAAATGCTTTTGAATCTAAAGCTTCAAACGTGTTGGAAGACCTTGAGGCTGTTTACAGTGGCTCAGACGGCGAGGGTAACGTTCAAACACAGGTGTGCGACTCAACCTTCGTCTTCACCTGGCGGTGTCCTGCACAGTAAGTTAGTTGCACGTCAAGGTGTCAGCGATTGGCAGACAAAAATGGCGCGATGGGTAACTAAATTAGTGGCTCCTGGTCTGGTTTTTGTGTTGAAATATCTACATCGTGAGAGATTTTTGTGCTGGAAGATGTGCGTATTTTGAGAATGTGGATGGATGTGTGTGTGTGTGTGTGTGTGTGTGTGTGTGTGTGTGTGTGTGTGTGTGTGTGTGTGTGTGTGTGTACTCACCTAATTGTGCTTGCGGGGGTTGAGCTTTGGCTCTTTGGCTCTAATGTGTGTGTGTGTGTGTGTGTGTGTGTGTGTGTGTGTGTGTGTGTGTGTGTGTGTGTGTGTGTGTGTGTGTGTGTGTGTGTGTGTGTGTGTGTGGCAGGGAGAGCGTGAGGGGAGATAGTAGGATGAGTTTCTACGTCGATGTTAAGTTGACATACTTACTCCTAGCTTCGCCTTTCGATTTTTTTTTTTATCTCGACCTATTTTCCAGAACTTTCTTAATATATTTACATTTAATTATGTAATGACTTAATTTCAACTACTACTTCGTTTAAGCCATTTTATATTGTTATTGTACTTTGAGTTGTCTGCTTCATCTACTTTATCAATTGTGTGTCGTTATAATGCATACATCATTCCCCCTCCTGAAGTGTGACGAGGTCCAGTTACTTCAGTCTTTCCTCGTTGTTCATGCCCCTCAGCTCCGGAACAATCCTTATTACCTCTCTTCGGGTGCACTTTTTATTTGCAATTTTTCAGGTGGGGTTCCCTAATGTTAAGAGCAAATGATGTTCGTTCGTATTTTCCGCTGCGTTTAATGGACGTCACCAATGCCATCAATGTAAACAAGATGCCTGCCATTATACATTCCCATGGATAATATTTGCATCAATAAGCATATTTAAAGAGGACAACTGTATGTAATTACCTTCTCCACCTCCATCAATCATCTCTCACAAACACCTGGGATTCCATGACGGGGCTGCGTACTCTGTGTCCTCGTTTTGTAATTGTTCTTGTTAGGTTTGCATATTCTCCAAATATTGATAGAATGGAACCAGTTTCCTCTGTCAGGTTATTGACGCATAATCCAAACAGAATGTACCCAAGCACAGGCCCTTGTGGTACTCCACGCGTTACTTCTCGCCACTGATATCTCTACTCGCACTGCAACCCTTTGATTCCTACCCGAGAGGTACTCTCTCATTAACTTTGGCATTCTTTCCAATACAGTAGTCTGTTCTACCTTGAGTAGGAGTCTATTATGGAGGAGATAATTAAAGGCTTTCTGAAATTCCAAGAATGTGTCCTGTGTCCATTTCTCTCTTTCTAGGGTAATCTCATTGTCGTAAAAGAACAGTTTTATCAAGCAAGATTTTCCTTAGTTGAATCGGGTATGTTTTTAGCCAGTATTAACTGTGTAGTGTTCTATGTCTGTTGGGGCTGTGTGGGGCTGGTGTGTGTTGCGGGTGCGTGCGAGCGTGCACGTGCGTGTGTCCTTATTATTATTTAATTTTTAGAGGGGGGGATGGGGGGAGGGGTGGAACCAAGCAGGTGTTTTATCTGTGAAGGGCTTTGAAGTTACAGTGTAAATATTTGTCCCATTTTGTTAGCGTAAAACATAAATGGCTGATTTACAGAAGAGATAAAAGAGAGGGGAATGAAAGGAGAGAGAGAGAGAGAGAGAGAGAGAGAGAGAGAGAGAGAGAGAGAGAGAGAGAGAGAGAGTCAGAATCAGAAATGAAGAATTACTACATAATGTAATATTTTCAACTGACAGCAAATAACCCGTTCACCAGGTGCAACATCAAAGACAAATCACACTGACAACCTTAATCCAACCTTGCATAAGGTGTTGAAGCACTCGCCTCGTACACATCACCGCCTCATCACCAGACTAATGGCCACCACAGTAGTTAGGACATGTTCAAGTTGGCATCGTCAAACAACTCTCTCTCACAAGGCCTTTCATCCCAGTTTGGTTCCATTTGTGCTGTTAGTGTCGTACGTAAAGCTCAGTAGACGCGAAGACATGATATACGTGAAGGGTCTCGACTAGATCACAGAAATGAAGTCAACTGCAGTTGTTAATAATTCAATATCACTCGTGAATACATGTACGTAAGATTAATTCACTAAAGAGGTGAGCGTACACAGGTGACTGGACGTGTTAGTGGTAGAGTGCCCGGGGTTGTTTGGAAAGTGGCAGGTTTCTCTGCTGGCTCTTATCACTCGCAAGATTGATCTCATGTTGCATCCCACCGAAAAAAAAACAAATCTTCCTTGACGTATCTCCAAGAGCCTGTATTGTCCTCAAGAATTCCTCGGCTCAATGCAGAACACATTTAGTATTCTACATGGTCAACGGCTTCACCAAATACGGGTTAATAAGACAGAAAAAAAGCTGTATTACCCTGCAGTATCTTGATAAGAATCTTCCAAAGTAATGAAGCAATGTTTATTTTCACGGCAGCGCGCCAAATCTTGGCTAGGGCGCCCGCTGCCTCGCCGCCCGGGAGGGAGGAGGGAACCCGCACACATATCCAACTGTCTGTTTGTTTACCTTGTGGCTGATGAGACCTCCAGCGGCAACATTTATAAACCATTTAAGGTTTCTGAGTCAAAACCTTTCTGGTGTTTCTGAGTGGATCAGCTCCAGAGGCACATAATCGGTTCAAGAACTGAACCCTCTAGTTCGTTTAGCTTAGCAAATAACAATTTTTGACGCTAGTTACAAAATTATTAATGTTATATATATACATGTACACATTCTCATACATACATGTACATATATATATATATACGTATACATATATACATACACATACATATTTAATCACCCACACAAGTACACACATCAATAATCTTTTGTGTCACAAGTGATTCAACAAGAGGCTCACAACAGTCACTCAGCTCCAACAGGCCGATAACCGCATGAACTTCCAACTCATAAATAGTGATAATAAATTACCAGAACCACTTCATACAAGATAAAATATCCTAGACTATCAGTTACGTCAATTTCACTATATTCTTTACTTAATATATAATAATTTGTTTAGATTAATCTGTTTAGTTTACATAAAACTGCTTTACATGACAAAAAAAAGTTCTCTTATTGTCATTTATTATTAACATCTTTATTGACAAAATAAGTTACAATTTTGCCTAATCTGAGGATTTCGATTAAGTCGTATTAAAGTGAGAATAATGCTGGTATTCACTTGTCACGCAGGACAGAGGGTCATACATAAGACAATAGGTCTAAAGTGTAGGCGGAAGTACATATATATCATGGTTACAATCAATGTTTTAATGTATGGATATGTGAAAACAACTTTCTATTGTGCACTGGTAGGTAGTAACTAAGTGATTGTAACCTATCCACGGCTGCCCACTGGATGGGGGGCGGTGTGCAAGACAAACATATCAATTGTGACACTAGCTCTCCACATATGTCAGTTGCTTAATTTAGAAACTGTACTCGTGGTCGATCTCGAACCCATTGTTGATGTGACGACATACTGAATTTTGTAACTAGCTCATCACGATTGTAACTTGCTTATGTAAGTGAATTGTGGGGTACAGTCCCTGAGCCCATTATGTGCCTCTGTAACCCTTTCCACTACCGCCCACAAGATGGGTATGGGGTGCATAATAATTGAACTAAACTAAAAACTTGTGCACTGCCACACAAGGGCAGGGATGGGTTCATAAGTGATGCAGCTTAGAATATAAATAAAAATTGTTCTTCATTCTTTAAAATGGACAAGCAAATTTTGGATAAATTGTCAGGATGTCGTCCAGAACACCTGAGTCAATGATATAGTTACACAGTTGGTGGTACAAGAGGCCAGGAGGTCTAAAGTCCTTTACGGTTTCACATTCAACAATATAGTGTTCTAGTGAATGCATTAAAGGTTTATCACAGAGTTTACAATCTGAGTATTCTGGTAGTGGCTCAGCCTCACTAACTTGCCAGATGTGTCTATAGCCAAGGCGAATTCGCGCAATGACTACATCACATTGCCTGGTTCGGTTACTGTGCTGACCATACAAATACCTATTATTACAAAACTTGTCATAACTTTTAATACTGCAGCTTTCAGGTCTCTGGGCATTTCTTAGTTCTTCTAAATCTGAATTCATTTCTTTAATTTGTATGTTTCTAATAACTGCATTAGATAGTCCAAAGTCATAATCAATGTTTTCTTTCCTGCAAGCCTCATTGGCCAATCGATCTACAAAGTCATGTTCCAACTCCAACATGGGATGGGATCCACAAATTTTATACAAGAGTTATTATCATTGGCAAAAATTACATTCCATTTAATATTACAAGCTACTTCCGACATACATTGTGATGGGTTATTTAAGGACTACAGAGCACTTTTAGAGTCACAGAAAATAACTCCACCACCATTGAGCTTAAGGTATTCAGTGGCTAGATAAATGCCCAATAGCTCGGTCTGTGTCGTGCTTGTGTCATAAGCAAGGCTTAGAGGCGAGGAAAAAAGTGAATATTCAGAAAGAAAAAGATACAAGTAACACCTTGATTTCAGAGAGTTGAATTCAGAGAATGAATTTGAAGAAAAAATTCGAGAAAGAAGAATGAATTCAGAGAATGAATTCAGAGCTACCTGGATTATAGCGGAGCTCACAAGTAATGCGCGCGCACTGGATCAGTGATAGCGTAAGTAACGCATACCACATCAAGTTGCGTCAAGTAACGCAACAGTAAACTAATGCCATAACGGGTTTGAAACGCACGCAGATAAGGCTCCGGTGACGCAAGTGGATCCTCAAGCAGCGTTGTGTATCAGGCGCCCTCAGGCAGCGTTGTGTATCAAGCACCTTCAGGCAGCGTTGTGTATCAAGCACCTTCAGGCAGCGTTGTGTATCAAGCACCTTCAGGCAGCGTTGTGTATCAAGCACCTTCAGGCAGCGTTGTGTATCACGCACCTTCAGGCAGCGTTGTGTATCACGCACCTTCAGGCAGCGTTGTGTATCAAGCACCTTCAGGCAGCGTTGTGTATCACGCACCTTCAGGCAGCGTTGTGTATCAAGCACCTTCAGGCAGCGTTGTGTATCAAGCACCTTCAGGCAGCGTTGAGTATCAGGCGTCCTCAGACAGCGTTGTGTATCACGCACCTTCAGGCAGCGTTCAACATATAGCGACTCGAGCAACAAAAATTGTTCTGTGTCATAGCGGCCTGGCTCACTGTTGTGTCTCATAGTGGCCTGGCTCACTGTTGTGTCTCATAGCGGCCTGGCTCACTGTTGTGACTCATAGTGGCCTGGCTCACTGTTGTGTCTCATAGCGGCCTGGCTCACTGTTGTGTCTCATAGCGGCCTGGCTCACTATTGTGTCTCATAGCGACCTGGCTCACTGTTGTGTCTCATAGCGACCTGGCTCACTGTTGTGTCTCATAGCGGCCTGGCTCACTGTTGTGTCTCATAGTGGCCTGACTCACTGTTGTGTCTCATAGCGGCCTGGCTCACTATTGTGTCTCATAGCGGCCTGGCTCACTGTTGTGTCTCATAGCGGCCTGGCTCACTGTTGTGTCTCATAGCGGCCTGTTCTTGTGGCCAAGAACTCCTGTATATAATGAATATGTCTTTAACACTTCAAGCTCTGAAACATCTTCAATAGTGAAGGGGAACTTGAACGAAATGATTAAGAATATTGTTAATAATTGACTTACATTGACTCCATTGAACACAATTTTTGAAAAACATCAACACAATCATAGGTGATTTTGTTTTTTTAATCAAGCCTCGCATTCAGACCCTCTAACTCGTTAGCCCAGAGCTAACTAGTTAATTACTAAATGGGCTCATGTCTCTAGCAATAACTTGGTGCCGGTGTATTAGGGAGTATTGCATGGAAAATTCAAGAATAGAAATGTTCTCATAAATTTTAGATTATCGACATGTTAATGGCATCCCTAGTGCTGATGCCTGGCATACCTAGTGCTGATGCCTGGCATCCCTAGTACTGATGTCTGGCATCCCTAGTACTGATGTCTGGCATCCCTAGTACTGATGTCTGGCATCCCTAGTACTGATGTCTGGCATCCCTAGTGCTGATGCCTGGCATCCCTAGTGCTGATGTCTGGCATTCCTAATACTGATGTCTGGCATTCCTAGTACTGATGTCTGGCATTCCTAGTACTGATGTCTGGCATCCCTAGTACTGATGTCTGGCATCCCTAGTACTGATGTCTGGCATTCCTAGTACTGATGTCTGGCATTCCTAGTACTGATGTCTGGCATTCCTAGTACTGATGTCTGGCATTCCTAGTACTGATGTCTGGCATTCATAGTACTGATGCCTGGCATCCCTAGTGCTGATGCCTGGCATCCCTAGTGCTGATGCCTGGCATCCCTAGTGCTGATGCCTGGCATCCCTAGTGCTGATGCCTGGCATCCCTAGTGCTGATGCCTGGCATCCCTAGTGCTGATGTCTGGCATCCCTAGTGCTGATGTCTGGCATCCCTAGTGCTGATGTCTGGCATCCCAGACATCCCAAACAACTGGGTTGTTTGAGTCACATTGTGTGAACGATCGACCTTTGTCGTCTGTCTATTTGAAACCTTGTAAGTAGATCCAAACTAAAGTTCGGAGGCGCTCTCTCCTGTGAGACAGAATAGATACTGGAGGCTCTCAGGAGTCCATAGAGACTCCCAGGAGTCCGTAGAGACTCCCAGGAGTCCGTAGAGACTCCCAGGAGTCCGTAGAGACTCCCAGGAGTCCGTAGAGACTCCCAGGAGTCCGTAGAGACTCACAGGAGTCCGTAGAGACTCCCAGGAGTCCGTAGAGACTCCCAGGAGTCCGTAGAGACTCCCAGGAGTCCGTAGAGACTCCCAGGAGTCCGTAGAGACTCCCGGGAGTCCGTAGAGACTCCCGGGAGTCCGTAGAGACTCCCGGGAGTCCGTAGAGACTCCCGGGAGTCCGTAGAGACACCCAGGAGTCCGTAGAGACTCCCGGGAGTCCGTAGAGACTCCCGGGAGTCCGTAGAGACTCCCGGGAGTCCGTAGAGACTCCCGGGAGTCCGTAGAGACACCCAGGAGTCCGTAGAGACTCCCGGGAGTCCGTAGAGACTCCCGGGAGTCCGTAGAGACTCACAGGAGTCCGTAGAGACTCCCAGGAGTCCGTAGAGACTCCCAGGAGTCCGTAGAGACTCACAGGAGTCCGTAGAGACTCCCAGGAGTCCGTAGAGACTCCCAGGAGTCCGTAGAGACACCCGGGAGTCCGTAGAGACTCCCGGGAGTCCGTAGAGACTCCCGGGAGTCCGTAGAGACTCCCAGGAGTCCGTAGAGACACCCAGGAGTCCGTAGAGACTCCCAGGAGTCCGTAGAGACTCCCAGGAGTCCGTAGAGACACCCAGGAGTCCGTAGAGACTCCCAGGAGTCCGTAGAGACTCTCAGGAGTCCGTAGAGTCTCCCAGGAGTCCGGCCGAATCCTCCATGTTGAGACACCGCTGCTGTAATCTAGCACACGTG
>NC_091215.1:21979715-21987830 GCF_040958095.1 Procambarus clarkii | reverse complement strand
CCCTGAGACACATCCTCAACACTGTTCCAACCTCTGACATGCTTTCAATTATTTTACTTGATGGTAAAGTCCAAGGGTACACGCTGATGCTGCCAATTCACATTACGATGTAACCATGCATCTTAATATCGCCACTCTTATCTGAAACATAAGTATATTTTTACTTTCCAATTTCCACCACGATTATATTTTAATACCTCACTAAACCCACCCCACCATTTGTCTACCAATACTGCCCCTCTATTTAACTATCCTAATATATCCAAACCACACTAGCCAATTTATTCACTTCTCAACAATACTTGTCTACTATGATTACCTCTGCTTTACATCTATTATCCTCTACCTATTAACTTAAAACATTGTCCCAATTTATAAATTTCATACAAATATTATCAACTATTAATTTCTATGCATCCCAACAACGATCGATGAAGGTTGCTTCTTGTGCCCCCTAGAGGGCAAATCAAACTAGTGAGGTTGAACTGGGATTTATAATGTGCATGTACATATATTATGGTACAATTTCAATAAGGGACCATAATATATCAACATATACTTTATTTCCAACTTCTACCTCACTAGTCTTATTTCCCCTCTAGGGGAACAAGAACTATTCTTCATTCAACGAGCACCCACTCCAATGTTTCACATTCTCATTTTATGCCAACACTACATTTTCACTTTTAAAATCACAAATACGATCACTTTTAACAAAGACTACGATACATACTTTACATAACTTTATTTCCATCTCTTACCACAATGACACATGATCACTGGTACCAAATTACTGACTCCGTTTTTGTTCCTATCTGATTTCTCAATTTATTCAGGTTCTTCACGTTTACATACATTACATTTAACACTCACATAATACATTTAGGCCCATGTAAGCATCACACTAATGGCTCCTCTACTTTAACATTACGTTTGAAATCTGTTTTCTGCTTCCTTTTTCAACACACCATTCAAAATATACTTGCATTTTTTAACGGACCCAGTAAGGGTCATAATATACATCTATCAAGAAACTACCTCAATACAGGTACAAACCTATGTACCATCAACACCTTTTTATAATATACCAAAACTACATTAAAACCAACAAACTTTTCAAATACAAAACAATTCTCTAAGTAAACAAACCATTGCCTACCTATCCTTTTAATATACAGCATGTGACTAACATTTCAACAATGTTTTTACTTCAAATTATGTATGAGCAACGGCTAACATGATACATACATAACACCGCCACCTGTCATTTTGTGTACCCATTATATCTATATTATTATCTAAGATCTCTTATCAGATTCAATATACATCTTCATCCAAGATGACAATGCCTATGATCAAGTACACCATAGGGCCCTACATGACTGCTTTAGTTCTCAAGGGGCCACAATCTTCAAAAACGATTTCCTATTGCAAAACTATTTGTTTCAATTTATTCAATTCTCTATATGCATTATAAAGATTCCTTATTAACATTCTATTCTAATAGCCAGTAATACTTAAATACATATAGGAAATAAACCTTATATTCTATTAATCTTATCTCAATGTCTATACATTACATTTATAATTCAAGGCTACCTTCCTTTGGGAGAAGGGTGGAACAACTCACAAGCCCCCCACCCCCCGGGCAGAACGCGTTACTGCACAAAACACACCTCTATGCCTTAGCACACATTTATTACCTAACGACACCTTATCAATTTATCTTTACCAGTGATTACAACTGGTGGAGTACCTGCACAATATATCTACAAGGAACATTTCCTCCTCCAAATCTATTATTTGTAAAGTGGAGCACAGAAACTCACACCCTCACCACCTATCATCCTTCTGCAACCCACTTAAAACATTATTCATGTACCAATGCTACAACAAACCTGTGATGAACTATCATGCCTAAACTACAAAACAGTTATCCAGTCTGACACTTGTCAGAGCCACCCACCAGTCACAAGTATATTCAATGTTACACAAATAACATTTGCATTTTTTATGCTTGTATAACTATTACATCCAATAACTCCATCCATTACAAACTGAGGCAACCCCATATATTTCATTCAGTTTAATATTGTACTGCACCTACTGATTCTTTCTCTAACCATACAAAACCTTACGAGTGTCCCTTGTGTGGAAAATATTTTATTCGGACTCTCAACCTCTATTGATTACATTTATATGAAAACTTAATATATAAATGAACATTTGTTTCATTACTTTTCTTTACTATATCTTAAAAGCTCATCAATTTCAATCACATCTCTTAATACTACTTACACCATGTTTTAGGTACTTTAATATACTAATACATTTTCTATTCTTTTATTAATAACAATATATTGCCTCTTCATAGTTATGGTACTAGGCTCGACTATGTACATGTTTAAATCCCTACTTTAAACATAAGTGTTTAATCATACAACTGCTTTCATTTAAAACCTATCTTTTTTTTTTTTTTTTTTACAACTTGAGATATTTGTCTGCAGAGGGGGGGGGATGCAACTTTAATTCACCCAACCTGCCCCTTACAACCCACATTCTCTCATTAAGAAAACAGGAGCTAGGATTTACAACCATAGATACAGAGTTACTTTATTTTCCAGACACTACATTTCAATTTTTTACACTAAAAACTCCCTCAAACTCTCATCAATCCAACAACCTTTTTCCCACACCCTTTTTCCCACACCCTTCCTCTATTTAAGCCACTGGGTGGCCCTTTCATTACTTTTCTAAGACTATACTTGCAATAAGTGTTTCACTACAACATAGTAAGTCTGGCTCTCATGATGCCTAATGCTCAAAGTACACACATGATTATTTGTATGCGATTTATACAACACCAACAATGCTTATGGACTCAAACTCAATTATTGGGGAACAAAACTACATTTCATCAGACTCGCCTTGTAGATAAACAGTGGCCTGTAGGTCACGCTTCAATTCCTACTCTGGAGATTGCCATTGCTCATTTTTCTCCAACCATGCTGGTTTCTGACAACAGATACCATCTCTGTTCCGGCCCCACAGTACCGTTAACACACTCCCTATAGGAAAGATTACATAATAAATGTTACCTTCATACATTGTAGCACTTAATCATTTACTTATGAACGCTCTAAACTACACTATTATTGCCTACATATTCTCTTACATCAACCTGTACCATTGTATACATTACGTACTGATGTCTACCCATTTCTAACACTGACCAAAACTACAATTTTTGGCAAAACCATGTGTTGCACCTCTGACTACTCATATTTATATATTTTAACACCAAAGCACAGTCATAACATGTCTGGGGTTCCCAGAAATGACAACACTGCTATACATACAATTGCAACGCTAACACGACAGGATTTTCATTACACTTCCTGGCATTTAGTGCTCCCCCACAATTCCCCAATCGTCCAATTTCATCTGGCTTGCACACCTCGCTACCCAACATTAACTCCACAATATTTGCCTATAAGCGCTATTTGCTGTACCTATATGACAACACATTCATGGTTAATGTTCAAGGGAAATATAAAGATCTGCCCGTTCCCAATACACAACTTTAACAAAACCAACTCTCCCACCATATCCTTCCTGCTAAACAACTATAACCAACATCCCGTGGACCAAAACCTGAAGCTCACCCATATTACAAAACTTTTTTTACATTTGACATTTAACAACCTAAGCATGTGCTTTTAATTCATCTACCAACAATACTGCCAGAGCGACTGCTATCTCCTCGCTACATAATCCCAGCCACTAATATCAGATGCATCAACACGCGTACCGTACCCATCGTCTGCCACCTACACAGTATTCAAGACTAATACTCGCACGAGGGGTCACATCTCCAGTGAAAATGAGCCTACCATTTGTCGCGAATCGACCGGAACATTTACATACCCTCCACGGGAAAATTCTGATTTTTATGACACGTTGGCCATGATTAACGCTGACCTTAAATTACTATGAACATTACAACAAGACAATGCAAGTAACTTCAAAGACTAACAGCTCTATAATTCAAGCGAACCTTTACCAACTTTAGGTCTACGTCCCTCTACATGGACACGAACCCCACCTATATTCAAACCTTCCCCCCTATCGGTTACATATGTTAAATCTGTACCCACATACCCTTAAAGCTTCAAAAGGGAAGGATATGTCTGACAATGGCACTATCGACCTATTTCAGACACCACACGCAGGCCCACCTTCAAGAACTGGTAGTTGCGTTTACGCATATTTACTAGTGTACATGCGCCCATTATGTCGGATCTTTCACCCCAGTCATCAGAGTCAAACATACAGTATAATTATCTCCATCCTGTGCTTAGCTATCTGTAATCTTTACATTTCAACATCCTTACACATTCCTCTTCGAAAACACTGCTGCTATGTGATGGAGTGCGAAAAGATACGTTAATTTACAGACAATTCTATAACCAATGTTCAAGCAATGTCTCAATATTTTCATTCAAAATTATCTGATACCACATTTTTGCTAAATATCCCCAGTTTGCTAACTGTAGGTAGTAACTAAGTCATTGTAGCCTATCCACTGCTGCCCACTGGATGGGGGGCGGTGTGCAGGACAAACAAATTTTGACACTAGCTCTCCACATATGTCAGTTGCTTAATTTAGAACCTGTACTTGAGGTCCATCTCGAACCCATTGTTGATGTGACCACTTACATTGAATTTTGTAACTAGCTCAAGATTGTAACTTGCTTAGCTAAATAAATTGTGGGGTTCAGTACCTGAGCCCATTATGTGCCTCTAACCCTTTCCACTAACCCCCACAACATGGGTATGGGGTGCATAATACATGAACTAAACTAACGGTACATGGTCCTTCTTATGAGTAAATACTTCCATTTGTAGCCCCATTTCAAATCTTTGCCCTTTCGATTCAATTTATTACATTATTTCAAAGGATTTATGGATAAACATTCTATTCACCTAGGCACACGCTAACCCTTCACCCTCCCCACAAGGGAGAAAAAAACTATCGACCGACATCATGATGATGCTGCTGCTGCTGCTGCTGCTGCAAAACTGGATTTGTCAACTTTTTTCTTTATTCCACGATTCACTAAATGATAAAAATGGCTTATTACGGAAATGTCTTAAACTCGCGCAATGGCATCCACATATGGTTATAATTACAGTGGTCAAACGTTCCTGCCCTCCTGTCTCGAAGTAGGCTCTTAGGCTCAACCCTCTACACTATTTCAACAGCCCACTAGCTGTCCACATGACACCCCCGCCCACTTCGTAATCTTTTGCATGTCGCCGATCTTCCATGATCCCTTCTTTTATATTCACCGAATGCCACTACCTTATCAACCAGCGGATATCATCAGCGCGTAAATGAACTTTGCTGCACTCCCTCTATATTGAAACCGTAAACACACAACGACTACCTTCGGCGCGGTACACTACTAACGGCTGCACTAACCCAAACTTTATTCTAGGAATAAACAGGTGCTAAAACCGTTAACAGTCTCCCATTAGCAGGCTTTCCGGTCTTTACATGCATGGCCTCTCAATGCTTACTCATCTACTTTATTACATTTACCATTCTCTTGTTACTAACAAAACAACGCAGTTACTTCCATACTTCGTGTCATTGCACCTAGTTCTCGCCAACATGCCAGTATTTGACTAAACGTGTAATTGTTAACATATCAACGATGGAATAATTTCAATTATACTCGCTAAACTTTTTCCTTTCCCACCAAAAAAATCTGACACGATCATCATTTCTACTTCCAATATATAAATCACAACGATCATTCCAATTCCGGCAAAACTTTCACAGCTAAGTACTATTCACTCACGGTGCCAAAAGTCAACTAGTTAAGCATTCGTAAACTATATTATCCACTTTGGACAACTAGCCAACCAATATCACACCATACCAAAAACATATTTGGCTAATAAACACACATTACATTCCCCTACATTCCGCTCCCGTCCTAGTCTCACTTCTAAACGCAACACATTAACCCACCAACCCAAGGGTCACTATCTCAACTGGGTGCTCACATCCAGTTCACCTAAACTTTTCTTAAGGGAAGCTCGCTAAATTAACCTTCGGTGATACGTCTACTGACTACTGTAAACAACCGTCATAACATCTCCGCGTTTTGTATTAACGGTTAACCACTGACGACTGCCATCTTAACGCACCCTCCAAACCTTCAATGCCCATTCGCAAACTGTCAAAGACACCATATTCATTTCCCACGTGGAGCTCAAAGCACATTTCATAAACGGCCCCAACACAATGTGCCACTTGGTCACAAATGTATTCCAAATTAATATTATATTTACATACTTGGCACGTGTTACATACAAATACATTTAACTAGCTATTTGACCTATATTAGGCATACTATTCTATTACACAGAACGTTATACAAGGTCGAACCCGAGGAAAAACGTTTGAACCAACGTGGGTTCTAAGTACTATCAATACACATCTAAATATCAAAGCTAACTTAAGGCCTATTCATTTTAGGGTTTTTCAATCGACAGTTCGTTCAAACGTATTCAGTCCTTCACACTCCCTACGAATCATACATTTTTCCAAACAACTGCATGAGGGGAAGCGCAAAACTTTCACTACAGCACTAAAGTGATGTTACCATTACTATTGGCCGCCTCTACGACAGCTTTTAGTCCACAAATTTAACACAAGCTCACCTTTAGTCTCCAGTAAAGGCCCGAAGACATCAAATCAATAGCTTCTTTGGTGCACCATCTACCTCTATGGCAACAGCAGTAGTCTTCAGGAGTAAATGATCACGTTGACGCGATGAGTCTTGCCTGCTCGTTCTGCACGAGATGCCCCAGGATGGCTCCTACCAATCACTCCCACTATTCCCTGCAACAATGAACACTTACAGGTTTGCGCAATATGAAATTTATTCAAGCCTATACCATACAAACATTACATCTTTCAATGATAATAGGCTTTCTGCTAAAGCTATGCAACAGGCTCATTGAAAACTAACGTTTTAATGCAATCAAAGTGGCACTTTTCGAGCAAACATGTTCACTAACAGTTAAAACCTGTGGGTTGACCCACCATCTCATGAGCTAGTACTGAATTACTTGCCAGACTAGTACGTACTGGTAGTTTAAATATAATGTCAACTGATTTAGCTACTTATTCCCAAACGAGCAATGATTTTTTGACCACCTCAAGTCATGTATGGCCATATAAGTATGCTTTCACCTCAAATCTTAACATTTTCATCCATAGCCAAAAACTTTAGTTACCAGGTTCACCTGGATTAAAGATATTTAATATCTACATCACTTACTTTCACGCCATGTGCCACCAGCTTCTGCTTGGTACGTCCACAATCGATTCATTGGTGAACCAGTGCTTAAGTGTGGTCTTGTCTCTGGGGAAATTTGCTACCTCACGAGTCGCGTCATTTCACTTTCCACTACCAATATCCACATCTTCAACGAGTACCACCTGGTCTGGAAAAAAATATAAACATTTAAGGGAATGTTAATTAAGATGAAGTATTAAGAGATATTTTAGTACTGACCATGGGTCACTACTAGAATAATCTCTGCGTACATAATGCATATTTAGAAAATTTTTAATTATTGAATATTTTGACCTAGATTTTTGCGTTTTGAAGGTGTATAAGCCTACGGTAGGCTAGGGGTCTGTTGGCCCTAGTAGGCCAGGAACAACTTCTAGAGCAACAGACCCCTAACACTACCAAGCTATACACCCTTACAACGCAAGTTCTAGGGTCAAAATACGCTCCGCTCCACCTCACCGAGCAGGTGGACTCAACGGCCAATCACGTTTCTCCGTTTTCAATTGACGTCACATTCCCGCTAGCTCCACTCTCGGTTCTCATTGGTCGCCTCCACCTAGTTGGATACCTTAGTAGTTCATATGAGATTTTTTCATGTAACTTAAACATATATACACACAAAGGAATTATAACACGCTTCTCCGCTATACACAACGAGTTTACTTTAGTCATGGACTATGTTTACGGCTAAAAGTATCCCTGCTGCTGCTTGGTAAACTATTGTAGTCACCTTAATAGC
>NC_091215.1:21847215-21974715 GCF_040958095.1 Procambarus clarkii | reverse complement strand
AAATTATTTCTCCAAAGTTCATTTCCATTATTTAATTATCATCTGACGCCTAGAAATGTCAGATATAATATATATATATATTACATTATAAATACTAATAAAAGACTGATAAATGATACCTCTAGCAGACTATTAAATCAAACTAAGACCCCCCCCTCCTATGTATAACAAAACTCATTATAATATTCAATCCCAATAACAAGCTACTCATTCAAGACAAAATAGGCAACCCCCACAAATTAGGTTCCTAAGATAAATTTATACAAGACAAAAATCAAGCTACAATTCCTCAAGAATTAGACTCAACAAATGGCGGAACTATGTCCTCGATTTCTTAAAATAATCTATTTACACCACCTATTTTCCATCCTCCATAAACTATGCTACACCACCTTTATGCCCCTCCCATTCAACGACAAACTCAAAAACATACAAAATGAAGTCATGACATTCTTTGAGTACCAAACACAAACAACACATCCATTCCAAGACAACAGCTAAGCCTTTTTTTAGCCATAAATGCACAAACAAGTAACTTTTAGCATCGTCGGCGCCCCCCTACTGCAATGATGTTACCAAGAAAATACACATCTACCCTAATCATATACCAAACACCTCACAGTGACACGATCGATCACTATGTTTTCTATAATTAAACCTGATTGAGCAAGCACGTGCGTTGATACCTGTAACAATGCCCCTTGAACAACTATGTTACCTTTAAATACATGACATGTCAACGAACAAATTAAACATGTTACCTCAAGAAATAAGACATATGCTCTAGGAATTTATTATTATCCAATCATACAATTTTTTTTTTTTTTTTAATATATACAAGAGTTGTTACATTCTTGAACAGCCACTAGTACGCGTAGCGTTTCCGAATGAACGTCACTTCATTCACACGCCCATATAAAACTCCTTAAATTGCTTTAGTATACAGATGATGAGTCACATTAACGTGGCTGAAATATGTTGACCAGTGTCAGTGTGGTCTGGTCAACATATTTCAGACCACAACATATTTACTGTGGTCTGGTCAACAGCAACAGACCAGTTCCTTTAGTATCTCCTTAACTGGAATAAGTTGCTCCGTTTTCTTTCTTTTTCATAACTGCTCGACAGGTACTAAAAACGAACCGGTGAAGAAATCAACGTCATACTGCTTAAATCTCAGTACTTACTGCCTGATTGGGCCACAGCCATCGAACCTCCACCAATAAAGTAACCAACTGAGGTCACGTGACTCGCGAAAGAAGCGAGGTGGTGCTTCTCAATTTTCCAAACATCACTACACCGTCACCACCCGAACAAGACTCACCTACTAGTACGGACAGCTCATATCCAACGTCTTTCATTTCTTGTGGAAGGAACGTCGCCGTCAGTCACCATTCTTGGGGAAGTTGACGGGAAATTACCTGCGAACTGCCATTGCCCACAGCACGCAGAGAAGTACTGGTGAATTGCGGGAGTTGATATATTCTCTTTACCCAAGAGACCGAAGGGACCAGAAATGGAGAAAGTAACGCAGAGCTAATCTTGTGCCAACTATAAGGTCAACCTTGACTTGCTGCACCGGACGCGCTGAGAGTCCCTGGTCTCAAAACAAGTATAATTTCATGCTTGTGGGGATCATTCGTGAGTTTGTAACACGGCTAACGGTTCAACTATACAATAGGTAACATTGTCATAATCAAATATTTAAGGGAGGGGGACAGTTGCTTAAATCATAACTGGAAAATGAACCTGTATTGTATCTTTAAATGTAACTCTTATTTATAACGGAACACCACCACTTTTTCTTCTGGCCTCTGTCGGCCAGAAATTTGTAACTTGCATTTAATCTTATTCCAAATAAAACCTAACATTTAGTAATGTGTACTGCATCTCTACCATATCAACCCATCTATGAATAAACTCTGAATATTAAACAATGTTACTTCTCTTAACTATAAGTGGACAGTCCTAGCAGTTTCTCTTCCTGGTGAGAACAATATCGACCGTTGACTAAATTGTCTAAGAGGTACATTTTGAAATAGCCAGTCACTGGCCAGCTACCAGATTCATGCATGTGGTTTCAGTACTAAACCCAGAAAAGCTTGTCTATTCAACGAACTATATCTACAATTGTGCAAATACTTTTGTCATGATCATTATTATACCTAGACCACATTGTTCACTTCATTACAATTGACCATACCAATTTGTTTTCAGATGACGGGTACATACACTAGATTTTATTTTCATCCTAATAGTTTACATTTCATAAGATTTGACCAATGACGCAACAATATTGCCTATAAACGGTTCTTAAACATTAAAATTGTATTTTAATGCAACTAGGCACCCCAAAAAGTATGAGGCCACCCCCTTGTGTAATGATTTAATAAATGGCATCCTAAAATCAAAATTGACTATACAAAAGTCTAGAGCACGCAGACTCTAACTATATATATATATATATATATATATATATATATATATTAGAATTACATACACAGCGTTTACCTATTAACATCAAAAGTTAATTTTATTAATACATGTGTAATCTCAAAATAATAGACCCCGCACTACTTGGTTTTCGAAAATCTCTTTAATGACCCTTTCGTCACTAGTGTTAACTACACTAAAACATTATAAATGGTAATGTAAATGCAGATTAAAGGCTCTAAATACTGTGGGATAAACTCTTAATGAGTAAACAAATGATTTACTTAACAAGTTCAGAGCACCGTGCACTAACCTGGCTTACTACAAAAAACAAATCCCTTTCCCTCCCTCCGGTATTAATTTCAAAATGAAGCCCTATACTTTACTGTCAAATAACCAGTTCTCAACAACCGGAAAGAACTATATACCTAGCATTATAAATGGAAAAGTTGAATTGCATCCTATGACAATACTTGGGCTTCTGCGTGATAAGTCTTAAACATAACACAGACGGGCTACAGATCCCAGATGGATACAATGAACAGCCTCCCTCTTTAAAATGAGGGCACTGAAAATGTTGGGCGGCAACACTTTCTCCACCCTGGCATTCGCTATATTGACTCCTAACTCTTGGTGACTCATACTTTTGATATCGTTCGCCTTATGGGTTTTTGTTCTCGTGATATTTGGCGCCCTCTGATTATTTCGCACTTTGATGGTGCTACATAGCCTTCCCGGTTTGGTGCCTTCTATTGATAATTACTTACTTACTTGCCTCCTTCCTACCTAAACCCCCTCCCACCCCCTCCCTCCCCCCCCTCCCACAGAGAAACTAATCTGAACTCTTGCTCAGATTGCTGCTAAATAAAATCACTAAACACGTACACAAACTACATAACTATGATCAGACCATTGACATTGGCTGATCACTCGATACAACTACAGGGAGGGTCTGAAGGGATATTACTATTCGTCAGCCAAATTGGAATTACTAATGTTACTCTATTAAATTTACAACTGTTACTTAGTCTACCAAATTACAGTTTTCTATTGTACTTTATATTTAAAACATTTTATTATTAAAAGTCCCCATGCATTGCGTGTTTCCTTTAAGCCACAAAATGGATAACTAAAACTCCATCTGTACTCAATGTATCAAATTTATATTTTGTGCCAACAGAGACAACAACGTCCCTTCCTTGCACCGTCGGAGATTATACCCTTTCCAAAATTAATCTCTGATCCCTTTCCACCCAAAAACCAAATTAAATACCAACCCAACCTTCGTCTTGGGGCAAAGCTCAACGCCCTAGGCTATATGGATGCTCTCTCCACAGAACATTCTCTCAAATCATATACACCTCTGCCCATTGCATTGGGGGGGGGGGGGGGCGTGTGCAGGACAAACATATAAATTTTGAGACTAACTCTCCACATATGCCAGCTGCTTAATTTGGAAACTGTACTTTTGCTCGATCTCGAACCCATTGATGATGTGACGCCGTACATTAAATTTTGTAACTAACTCATGATTGTAACTTGCTTACCTAAATGATTTGTGGGGTTCTGTCCCTGAACCCATCATGTGCATCTGTAACCCTTTCCACTACCGCTCACGAGATGGGTATGGGGTGCATAATAATTGAACTAAACTATCACCCTTGTTGCGTCCTGGGTTGCTGGTGGGACGACTATATACTCTCCTACTGTGCAACACCTGTCTCTGCAATGAGACAACACCGCTTATGGATCTCCTGATTTTAGGAAATTTACCACCCGAATCTAGTAGTAGGCATCCATCAGTCTCAGGAAACTATGAAGCTGCGGTCTGGAGTACAGCTAGGCCTCTCCAGGGCGTAAAGCCAGGCTAGGTTGATATCGAGGAAAAGCTGTTACCCAACCACCAGGTCCCCCTCTCTTCATGGCGCCGAAAGCCTCCAATGGAAAGCCAAACGCCAATACCATTGGTTGCACCACCGTCGCAGCAACTATGAGCTCCAGAGTTGACCTCGAAGTTGCTAAAAGAAGACACAGGGACTCCGAATCCGGAGACCACCGTCGTCGGGGCCATAGAAGAACCCCCCCCCCCCAGCAAGGGCAACAACGACCCCAGCTAGCCTCTTGAACCAGAGCCTGCACGGCCCGCACGAGTAACAAGAGATGGACATCCAAGTCCCGCACCTACAGGTTAATCCAGACAGACCGTCTGCACAGCCCTACTTCACCCGAGACCGGCTAATTCCTTCATGATAAAGCACAACGTAGAGTGATATTTATTAAATACAACAAATATTATTATATTATTAATATAAGTATTTAATAATTATATCACTTCCTTCTGCTTGATCTTGAAGGTCATCAATCTACAACAATCAATATGAAGAACTTCTAGTGGACAATCCAGAACGGCCACGTGTGAGCCACTATCTATGACGGTTGCCATCCTAACTAAACACAAGTCTGATCCACACATATATATTCCACAACTGTGCAAACCCAAGGAGGGTGTGAGAGACCGTCTGGTCTCGTGGTTCCTTGCTTGTTTATATTTACTGCTCGGTTGCTTCTCTGCCGTCTTACCTGAACTACGCCGTGTTGTGGTGGGCACTGAATTCACTACAAGTCCACTCTCCTACCAAACCTCATATCCCTCCTGACCTGCAGGACCTAGCTAAAAAGCTCACCATATGCGGCTACAACAAGAGGAGAAGAGGAAGAAGAAGATGAAGAAAGAAGAGAGAAGACACAAGAACAGCAGAAAGAACAAAAGTCTCAAGGAAAAGACACCACCAGAAGACATACTATCACTACCTAGAATGAAGCACCGCAAAAGCCGCCCTTTCTGACCCAGCAATCACCACCTATCCAGTTGTGGCGTTCTTCCAGCATCGACTCAACACACACTTGGGTTTAGCCAAGGCTGTTTCTCTACAACTTTAGCATTTCCTCTCACCGACCTCTCTTCAGCTGTCCCCACTTCAATGCTCGCCCAACGAGTTTCTTATCCTGTATCTTCCTTCGTTCGTTTGTTGTCGCTTGGATCGTCGACTTCCTGTGACGTCACCTGCCACTTACTTTGGTCTATTTTCGTTATAAAATAATATAATTCCAGTGTAAAAATTTATATTTTCATATTCTACATTCAGCATCAACATTAAAGTGAGTAAATATATCATAGTTCTTCATTACTTACGTAATGCTTGCAAGCTTTCAGTAGATTTGGGTAACTTTCGGTAATTAGACGGACTGCACCAGCTGGGTGCAGTACATCCAGGACGGATGGGCTCGGGGACCAGACCATACGAGAAAATGTGGACAGGTAGCCAAGACAACAGGTAGTCGGGACAACGAGGCAATCACTGTTAGAGGTGACTTCACCTGGCGGCAACAAAAAGTCAGAAACGCAACCTGTACCTCCTGTACTATGCAAGTCGGCTACTCGGCTTGAGTTGGCAGAGTAACAAGATGCAGTGACCCTCGTAGATGTATCTGATGAAGAAGCAGCTGTGCTGGGAGTCCCTGTAGGATCAAGATGCCAGCGACGTACAGTCGGCAAGACACGTTATAGAGCCCGCATGGCGTAGTTAATGATGAGGTTATCGGATGTGTTTTAATTAAGCGATGCCCAAGAGTAGTTTGTCAGGGCTGGGTGCCTGTCGACATTCTGGGTCACCAATGTAACGTACAATTACATGTATGTATTTTGTTGATTACATACAGAGTTTAGTGTTTTCTTTATTTATTTAGTAGTCTTGGTGGTAGCCAACCATACCAAGTTGCCTACCACCCCCCTCTCTCTCTCTCTCATGTTGACCCCCCTCTCCCTCATGTTGACCCCCCTCTCTCTCATGTTGACCCCCCCTCTCTCTCATGTTGACCCCCCGCTCTCTCATGTTGACCCCCCTCCCTCTCATGTTGACCCCCCTCTCTCTCATGTTGACCCCCCTCTCTCTCTCTCTCATGTTGACCCCCCTCTCTCATGTTGACCCCCTTCTCTCTCATGTTGACCCCCCTTTCTCTCATGTTGACCCCCCTCTCTCTCATGTTGACCCCCCCCTCTCTCTCATGTTGACCCCCCCCTCTCTCATGTTGACCCCCCTCTCTCTCATGTTCACCCCCCCCCCCTCTCTCTCTCATGTTCACCCCCCTCTCTCATGTTGACCCCTCTCTCTCTCATGTTCACCCCCCCTCTCTCATATTGACCCCCCTCTCTCTCATGTTCACCCCCTCTCTCTCTCATGTTGAACCTCTCTCTCTCATGTTCACCCCCCTCTCTCTCATGTTCACCCCCTCTCTCTCATGTTGACCCTCTCTCTCTCATGTTGACCCCCCTCTCTCTCATGTTGACCCCCCTCTCTCTTATGTTGGCCCCCCCCCCTCATCTTCTGAAAGACAACTTCTCTGGAGAAAGTTCAATACTGGCCAGCATAAATACAGTAATTCCAAAACTAAAACAACTCTCATATCAAGTCATATTGAGGGTCATAGGGCTAATAACACTGCAAACGAGACATGATGGGACTGAATTAATCAAAACATTCAAAATAATAATAATTTTGGAGGCTGTTGATCTGGACAACTTCTTCAAAAGGTAAATTTAATACAAACGAGGAGCAACGGTTTCAAGCTCAACAAGCTACAGAGCAGGACTGAAAACAGGAGATGCTGCCTTTACACCAACGGAACCGCCTACCCGCTAAAGCCGTAAATGCCAAAACTCTGCTGAACTTTTCAATCCAGCTTGAAAAAATCATCGGGACAAATTGGAGGACCTTCAACAAGTAGACAGCCTCCTGTCTTTGTCGAGGCTACTAGAATGTTAGTGACCCTCAGGTAAAATGCAGGTAATTAATACTGGTTTCATTACTATGTGTAACACCTGTCCCTTATTCTTATGTTCTTTGTGTACACATTCTTTTGAATACAAATTATTATTATTTTTAGACAATTGCTGTGATAGCTCTTTTTGCACAACATGCACTTCTCCAATTGATTGACGGTTGAGAGACGGGACCAAACAGTCAAAGCTCAACCCCGGCAAGTACAACTAGATGAGTGTACAACTACCTGAGTACTGACTTTACTCTCTAGGTAATCTTCCTATTACCCAAAAATGGTTAGTAATATTACTACAGTATTCCCATATGTGACAGTGTACCCCAGCACAACTGACAAAACACCCCCGCCAAAAACTGAAGAGTCAAAGACCCATGGTGGCCCAAGGTGAGGCTCCACCCTGGTGGCCTAGGGCTTCTCAGGAGCAGACTCCCAAACACATCACAAAACTAACTGACAATGCGAGGTCAGTGCTAGTGAAGACCTAGAGAAGAAACCCCTGCACACATGCAGCTCAAAGTGCAATAGATGCCAAACCCACACAACAAGCCAGAGAGAAAACATACATTTGGAGCCAACACCAAAATAAACAAACACAAACAAATAGCCCCATATAACAAAAAGAGTCTAAGGATTGCTGGCACTGAGCTTCAAACAGAGGAGTTTGCCACGACTGACAGACCAGATTTAAGGTAGTAGCATCCACCATCTCTGCTGCAACACAACAGAATAGGAGCTGGCTTTCAGCTTCGGCCGGGCCGCCTGGTCTCCTCTACTAGTACTAACGAGTTCGAGCTACTTTTTAATTTACCTGATACATACTTAAGTCCGACTAACACAATTGGCCTCGATGGGGACAGGAAGCGGCCTGCTTCTCAAAGTCACCCCCCCCCCCATTTCCTTCATGATCCACTCCAGGTGGATTTTAAAACCTAACAAAGTAATGGGGTTTACAGCTTTGGCACAGAGGTCACTTACATGGGTTTATAACCCTGTGGGTGAAAAAAGCATCTCTTCTTCTCAGTCCTACATTGAGGTTTGTTCAGCTGTTCCTCCTTGTTTGTGTTACATCAGACTTTTTGAAGAGCTTGGTTCAACATCCTTTAACATGTTTAGTATTTTAAAAGTTTCAGTGAAATCCACCCTGTCATGCCTGGTTTGCAGTATTGTTAGGTCTGTGGCCCTCGACCATTACTGATACGAGAGATGACTTCGCTCTGCAATGACTTTTGTTGCTCAGTGTTATACTTTCTCCAGAGCAGCTATGTCTTTCTGAAAATCATATCTCAATGCTTGGATACAGTATTCTAAATAAAGGGTGCACCAGACATTTACACAGTTGATTTACTACCTTCTTTTCCTTTCATTCAAAGGTAAATGTGATTATTCCAAGACTTTGCTTGGTAATCCATGCTTATGTTTGAATTGTTTGCTGATTTCTTTGCCAGTTTCAAGGCTTCATTTCTGTGAACCCTCCAACTGTCTATAAAGTTTTGCAGACTTTCTGGATGCTTTCCCGGTGCAGTGGCAAATTATCACCATTATAGGAGCAATCCCAGTCACAGTGGTTCAAAGAGCCACCATGAGGCTACTCCAGAACATGTTTGTTGAGAACGGGATTTAACAGAAATTTTGTATGTTTTGGAAACTTTGCATTAGGAATCATTGCAAAAACCAGGATACTTAACAAAAGCAAAAAAATATTGGATATTTCAGTATAAATGACTAACTAATATTATCAAGTGTCTAGGAAAACTCTCTTGCTGCAAAATTTTTATTTGGCAAATATAGTATTCACAATAACCAAACAATGAATGTCATAATATATTCATATATTACACAACATGCTAACCAACTCGTATCTCTCTCTCTCTCTCTCTCTCTCTCAATTCCGTAACTGAACAGTATATATGTGATAATGGTCTATGTTACAGATGCCTTCATGTAGATGTGGTTGAAAGTAAGAAAATTTGTATGACTAAAGCTACATTCACAAGTCTGTAACAAAATGTAACATGACATACAATCTTGGACCATGGGAGATAGCACACTGGCACACTATTTTATCTCATTATGAGATGTTGCGCCATATTTGTGCTTACCCTTAAAAACAATTAACAGTGCATGAAATGTAATATCCACAAAAGTATATCTTAAAAGTATATATTTGTTTTATCTCGTAATTTGTTCGTACATTCTTAGAATTGAACAAATATTAACATCCTTATCAAGTGAAAAACAAAGTTTCTATGCTTATAAATATAACAATAAATATTGATTTTTCTTTGTTGTGAATAGCAGGGGAGGGGAGAATAATATGCTGTGCTGCAACTTTTGTTTTCTCAAATTATTTCTCTACTAAAATCATTTTGTCATCCTACATCATTAGCAAATCAAGGAAGCAGTGTATATAAAGTTGGTAAGTAACTTTTAACATAAGTTATAATACACTATTCTTAAAATGAACATTATTTGCTTTCCTTACCTCGCTTCATAGAGTGAGGGAGATATGGGTCCTGGTACACTACGGAAGGGTCTTGAGAGGCCTGGGGTGTGGGGCTAAGGCTTGGTAGTACCAGAGCTAAGCTCAGGAAGCTACTGTGGGGTCCTTCCCAAAACAACACTATACATAAAAATGTAGTCATATAAAAATGCATGAGTGCAGCAAAAACTAATATATCAAGGTCTGGATTATAACGATTTCCAAATTTAATGGCCAAAACTCGATCTGGTTATGGTCAATGTATTACTTATATGGACCAGCTGCCAATACAAACCAGGGAATCTGGAAAATCTGGATTTGTGTTGCCAATAAATTTACACAATTTCCAATTTTTATTTCTATAGCATTTTTGGTCTACTGTATTACATATTTATTTTTTTCCATTTGACTTTGCTATCATAATACATGCAAATATGTGTCCTTTATTTTTTGCAAATTATAAATTATTATGATAAACCAGATCCCCTTATATAACAAGCAAGGTCTTGTACCAATTTCAGTAGCTTTATTGAAAAATGGGAAATACAAACAAAGTATGGGACTACTAAAAGATATTTAAAACAGCTTTAAACCAATAATGTTTTTGTGGGAAAAAAATCATTGTTAAACAAGGCAAACAACAAATAATAAATCAACAATTAAAACAATAACCTACTGGTAATTTCTCCTATTGGTTTCTAAAAAAAAAATACAAAGATTGGTGATTTCAGTTAAGGAAATCCCTTTCTTTTCTTTTCTTTTCTAAGAGGTGATCTGTCACTTGAACGATCAATGACATTGATACTACAGTGCTGAATGCATGTGTTGTCATGTGCCATAAGAACTGAACTCCACAACAAAAGTGCCTAACAGATGTATCGGTTGGGTGTCTAATTTTCAGCAACATTATTTTTGACTTACTCTCTGCATAACATTTCAAAGCTCCGGTGTTGCAAAGAACACCAACTACCTCTGAATTTTCTTTGAGTTAGTGTAAGTGAAGAGAGATACCCTATAACATTTTTAATAAATTATTATTCATATTTATAAGACAAACTTACTGGAAAATACAGGGTTGTATGTAATGAAACTCCTCTTTATGATATGGCCATAGTGGTTCCCTGTAGCTTCCCCCACTCTGTTAAAGGGGCCAACAACAAAAAAGGGCAGTGAAAAGACCCCAAGTAGAGGCTTCTTCCACGAAGCATGAGAACGACACAGGGCAGAAGCAACACCAGCCAGAGCAAGTGCAATGATCCGGGAATCAGACTACTGTACCCCCGACCAACAACCAGTGAGTGGTCCAACCTAGAAGGGGTACCTCTGAAACAGGGATACAATACCTCCACATAACCACCTGAGGGGCTAGAAGGCAGTGGCAGCAGCCAAACAAACCAAACAAGGAGTCACTTCAGGAAACAGATGGGACAAAATGGTAATACGGACAAAAATATAAAGGCAGACAAAAGGGTTAAGGACCAAGCTGAATCTAATGCCGGGGCCATCATGCAAAATGGGCCAGAAAAACACCACTGCCTACCAAAGGATAGAAGCAAGTCAGGCAGAGATGCCAAAGCTGGAACTGCAAAAACAGTTCCATCTTTGGCAACTCCTTCCAGTAACAAGACAGCCACACCAGGAAATGAAGCCAGAACATCCACAACTGCCCAGACTCGTAAATCAGCTGCCAATAGAGCACTAGTCTAGTGATATTCTGCTGTGAAGGCTCCTGAGAATAAAGGAAACTGAATATGGAGCTGCCACCTGTTCACTTCCATAGGAAGAATTGGAGCAAACAAGCAGCTCTCAAGCAACACAAAAGAAGCACCTCCTAAGAACAACTGCATTATGAAACTAAATTCCCGCCAGCAAGCATCTGGGTTCGACAAAAGCCATGCCAAGCCAAGGACTTTCCCCGAAATAAGATTATCATTATCACTGTCATCAGAAAAGCAAAGTCCTCAACCCATATGAGGAAACAAAAGAGGTTCACCGGAACAGAAAGAGGTCCGCTTGAATGGAAAGACGATCGCCTGAACAGAGGAAGGTGCAATGCAGGACAATGCAAACCCCACGAAATAATGTGTCTCCAGTGAACTGAATGGGACGTGGAAGTGCACCCGAGGAATCCAGCTCGAACAGAGACGGAGGAAAAGTAAACACCTTCACCCAGAGCAAAAAAGGAACACCAACTACAGATGGAATCAGACACCATGAAGAATTAAAGGTCATCTAGGAACATTCCTTGGGCTACCCCTCAACCCCAAACGTTTGACATTAAAAACCCGGGACAGAGCTGAGCTCTGCACAGGAACCTGATTGCCGTGGACAACGCTTTCTGCGGGGACTTGGTGCTTTCGGACATTACCGATATCTGTGGTTACAAGGTCCGTTGTTATACGCCTCTGGGTGACCGTTTGGTACAACGTGTGATCCGGCATGTTGTTGACATTAGTGCAGACGACATCGAGGCGCAACTGCAGGATGACGACATTCCATTCTTTGGTGTCAAGAAATTTATGCGTAGAATTGATGGAGACCTGTGTGATACCGGCACTGACCTTATTTTCTTCACTCCCTCCTCCCCTGATTGGGTTTGGATTAATGGATTCCTTCATAAATTGGAGGTGGACGTCCCCCGTTCCACTCGGTGCTTTCGTTGTAAGGGTTTTCTTTATACCATACCTCCCATGGCTGCACCAATGACATCCATTGTGGCAAATGCTCTGGTTTAATTACACTCGTGACTGACTCCAACAAGCTCTGTTGCCCCAACTGTCGTGGTGATCATGCCATCACTTTCAATCAGTGTCCTTCCTATGTTGTGGCACTTGCTAAGGCTCTTCCCGTGGTCACTCAGCCCACCAGTCACGCTTTGCCTCATCCTGCCCCGGTTCATTATCACCCACCGCTTCCCCCTCCACCGCCACCTTGGCCCATGCCTGACCTGTTTGTCACCGACGTTCCTCTCACCCCTGAGGCTTCTTCTCTCCCACCCACCACTCACCCGAGTCCCGATCTTATTGATGCTATTGTCGCTCGTGTTGTGGATGCACTCGAGATGGTGCTGATCCACCTCGTCACTAAGTTCTTTCCACAGTCTGTCCTTCCCATTCCTGAGACTGACCCAACGCTCCTCTCCTCTGCTTCTTCTATGGTTGATGTCCATCCTCCCGCAGCTGCCTCTGCTATCTCCAATGTATTTGAATCGATGCTGGACAATGCCCTTCGGAACTTTGGCGAGCCTTCCCTGTCTCTCTCCCCAGGCTGTGTTGCCCCACATCTCTGCCCCCGGTACTAAGCGGAAGCAATCCTCCGTCGTCCTGATTTCCAAGGGCCCTGCCACCTTTCCTGATGGGCTTCTTACATCGCGTTCTCCCACGACTTGTCCTCGCACCCTTCCTAGGTCTTCCTCCCGTTGTCCTGCTGATGCTTCTGCGAAGTCTGATGCGTTAACGTCCCAGGCGTGAGGCTCCGGATTCCATCTACCAATCTTGCCCTGTTCTAACCTTGCCTGTCCGGTCTTGACTTCCTCTACCCTTCTACACATTCACATTTGCCTCCTTCACATCCTTTGCCCCACCCTTCGTCTCTTGCCTCCGTCCCTCGCTTTTTTTACTGCGGCGACGCTTTCTACTCGCCTTCTGTTTTCTTTCTTCCTCTCCTACGTTCCTTTCCTCTTGTTTATTTTGCCTTTCTCCTCGCCTACCTCGATGACATCGTTAGCTTCTCGACTCGGGTACGTCATGACCGTTGATGTGTTGTTGTGCATTGTCATATACACATCTTTCTACATTACCACTCGTGCAGTCATCGGGAGGATGTACCTTCACGCAAACTGCATGTATTGCAAAGAGCAAGAACAAGAAGAGCTCTGCACACAATGCCTGAGCAGATAAGAAGGTATCTTCAAACTTTAAAACGATCCGATATAAATACACACCCCGCCTCCTGAAACACCAACCCCAACAACTCCAAAACCCCAAAAGAATGAGACTAGCCTCAGAATTGGGGCTAGTCTCATTCTTTTAGGGTTCAACTGCACAAGCATCAACCTGCAACAAAAAAACAGGCAAATGAACCTGAAGTAGCTTCCACCTGTGTTGTCTCATCACTTCAAAAACAAACAAAAACTAGAAGACAAGTGCTTGATTCAAAATAGCATCCCAGCAAACCCAAGTATCACACAGCCCTTAGGGTAGAGGTAAAAAAAACTTGCCAAACAGCCAGCAGAGGAAGACACAACAAGTCACCATGGGTTTGTAGCAAAACTGATGGACAGCCCTCAAAACAAAAGAGATTGAGTGCAAGCTTAGAGGGGTCGAACCATATTGAGCCACACCAATGAACTGCAAGCTTGCCAGGGCCTCAAAGTGAGCAGGGCACACAGGCAGAATGGACACTCGCTGGATGAATTAACACCGAAAACACGGCTGTGAAGAGCGTTAGAAGTGCGCCGTATAAACAAGCATGAAAACCCTAGCGCACCCCTACTCAATAGCCTCGGAATGCTTCCAATCTCAGAGCCTTGTAGAGGAGTCATAAATCCTTGCACTACTCGGGGAGTAGTCCAAAGCTCCCTTTACTGGCACCAACCAGAGATGTATCCTGTCAGGGCTGGTAAACACTTAGGGAAGGGCTACCCTAGACATATACAGCTTGAGGTGAACTTTCCAAAGTCTGCACAACAAGTGAACCTTGGAAACAGGGACATGAAGCAGAATCAAGAAAGAAATAATACACTAACAATTGGGCCCCTACAGGACACACTCCAAAAAATGGCCAACACTTATTAAGAAAATCCAGGACCCAAGGAGCTGGCAACTCACACAGTGGTCAAACAAGTCTGACAGCAGGTGAAGGACTAAGGATTGTTGACGCGGGGAGCCAGCAACTCTCATGGTGCTCCACCTGGTTAGTCAGCTGTTAATATGGTGTGTGTGATTTATTTGCTGTATTGTTTATCTTCTGTGAACCTTGCAGATCTCTATTTTGTTTCACTTCCTTTCTGGGGGTCTGTTTCTTTATAAACATGAATCCCCTGCTCCCTGCACATCCATGAAGAGGTCAGGTTATGGGCTCTGGTCTCTGGTGTCTTAAGGATTTGCAAAAACTGATGTGACTTATAGTTAAGGAGTGCAGCTAACTACAGGGAACTACCATGCACCCATCAAGAAAAAGTGTCCAGTTATAAGACCCTTTTCCCCCCTCCAAAGGAAATTCAACTAAACACTGTATAATAAAACATTGTCTTCTGATTGGCTCTCGGTAGCACTGATACTGCTAAGCTTAAAGATAGCACCAGGCCTCTAAGACTCACCTATACCGGGACCCAAGTAATGTAAGAGCTTGATTATTACGATTTCATTAACCTGAATATCCAAGTAATCCTAATTATTTCACATTTGGGTTTTCACCTTTTTTTTTTCCTTTTAAACCTAATTAAAAGGTTCTACCAAACGAAAAACTTGAATACATTGAAGGTCATGTAAGAAGGACTTACCAACTCTAATAAAAAATTCTGGTTACTGAGAGTTCTGCCAAACAAAAACTCAAATAAATTAGAATTTTTTAATTTTTGTATTTTTCCAATAATAAAAAAAAAAATTGGCTAACTCAAATGGGGGTGAGGCCCCATGAGCACAGACAATACAGGTAAAAGGAGTCTGGGATTTAGAGATCTACCAAAAACAGGACAACAACCAAAAATAAGCTTCTGCTTGCAAAAAGTATGGGGTGCATAATAAAGAAATATATTGAAAAAAAAAGGAAACCAAAACAAACTGTAGTCTGCCACAGGTGAACAACCCTAACTCTGGTGTGCCCAGCTGATGCCAGATGGCAATTAAGCTCATAAGAGAACCCTCACCAGCTGCCAGGACTGAACCTATTGCAACATATTCTATATATTGAAATTGATTTGTCCTAAAAATAAAAAAACAAATACAAACTCATGCCAATAAATATTTTTTTTTATTAAACTATACCGGCAGGATGGAAAAGGTTCTGTAGCAAGGTAGAAATAACAACAATTGTTTGTAAGGAAATTAAGAGGAAACAAACAGCACACATACAAGTTACTTAAACAAAATATCTACACTACTATGACATCAAACCTGATTAATTTTGTGTGTACAGCTCTGGAATCATCTTATTTACCTGACACGAGTCAGGTATAAATATTCGAGATATTTTCACAAGTTGCAATTAGGCACACACGAAAAAAATGTGATACATAATTTTAAAATAGTCAACTCACTGAGAGGTTATCTAAAAACCACTTAAATAAATAATAAAATTATTTTAAAACTTCACCAATTAATAAGTTTTTTACAGGATGTTACATTTTATGGAGAAACAATTTTGACAAATTAGCAAACTCTACTGAAAAATATTGAATAACTTTTAATAAACCTTCTGCTAACTAGGTTACACAATGCTGTTACTTCAAAAAACCAGCGTTGAATGTAATGAAACGCCATTTTCTGGGTGAATCCCAGAGGCTCCCCGGAGCTATCCATAGCTGATATACATACCTTAACTATTTGGCATCAGTCGATGTGGGTGGACTTCTAGGCCCACCAAGGACCACGAGCCAGAACCTAGCACCCTCCCAGAGGTACGAGGAGCAATGGCCCATAGATATGTACGTGTCATTTGGAGCATTCTATATCTACCATCGACCGGGACAGGCACCCAGAAAGGTAAGTGCCACAAAATAAACCCCTATTCTGGTTAACAACGAAAATCAGCAAACGAGTGGACAGAACTCCCCAAAAGAAAAACGAATAAACAAGCCAGATGTCACACAAGCCGCGCCGTATGTCTGCACAGACACCCCCCCCCCTCGGAAGGGGAAAGGGGGAGCCCCAGACCCTTGTGCTGGCAATCCACACCCCAGTTCTGAGGCTGGATATCAAAAACGTCAAAATATGCAGACCGGAGGGAGGAAGGGAGGGTTGCCGGGGAGCCTCCGGGACTCGCCCAGAAAATGGCGTTTCATTACATTCAACGCTGGTTTTTTGGGGGGAACCCCTACAGCTTCCCAGAGCTACTTCACCAAAGACAGAAACAGTGGGACGCATCTGGGAGGTGGTCGGTGCTCACACCACAACACAAAGTCAAGACAACAGGCTGCAACAGTCAACCCTAGGCGACATAGGCCCAACGAGGCCCAGGAACAGACACGAGGGAGCACGCAGCCAGGACCCACCGCGATCGCCAACACAACCCTGTGCCCGAATGCCAGCCCAAGACATGCCACCAATGATGGCAGCAAGCACAGCAAACCTACAAACATCAAGGGCATGGGAAGACACCGCAGTCTGGTTAGAAAGAAGGACTTAGCAGACAACCGGAGAGACCGAACCCAAGAACAGGAAGGGAAACCAGATCAATCCAAAGCGTAGCTCGGCCACAGAGGCCGTGGCGCGCAAGAACGGAGGAGAGCCGCAACCGGACACAAGAAGCACCCCGGCCAACCAACCAAGCAGCAACAACCCCAGGGACCCCTCTGGAACTGAAGAGGCCACAACAAACCAAAGGGAATAGAGAAAAAGAGCATCCTGCTCCAGAGCAGGATGGCACAGGTGGAGCATGAGCAGGCCGGAGGGAAACAATGCCCGAGACAACTCGGGAATGGTGCAGAAGGAATAACAAAATTACTGGAGCAATCTGAAGCGGCTCCACCAGTGCCACACGAGATAGGGTGACGTTATGCGGCCAGAAAACAGCCCTGAACTACCACAAGAGAAGGAAAAGACCATGACAACAAGGTTATCGCAGTTATCTATGAAGAGATAAAGACCGCCAGAAAACCTCATACTGCCACCGAGACAAAGCAAACAGGAGGGACACATTCAAAAAGCCACCTGACCACCAAATAAAGGGTGAGAGACACTAGTCAAAAGTACCAGACAAGAATACTCAAGGAGAAGACCAAACCAGCCCCACCACGGACCAGACTGACCATGTAAAAGAGGCGGAGCCACGGGAAAACCCCTGGATGCAGACACTGAGCAAGCCGCACCAGAACCAAGGCAGTCAAAGAACGAAAAAGAACGCCTGCCAGGGAACAGGAACCCAAACCCGGCGAGCCAGGAAAGAACCAACCTGGCAAAGCAGAAACGCCTCATCCGGGAGGCACCCCCCCCCTCTGGGACCCCTGAAGGAACAATAAGCCCGATAACAGACAAGAAGCTGCTGCTTGCAGAAACTGCCAACCGCAACTCCGCAAACAGCAAGGGCAAAAAGAGCAGCGAAAAACCTAAGCGCCAAGGCCCAAGAAGAGGCCAACAAGGAGCTGAGCACCACGAGCCGAAACCTGAGATGCGAAGCGAAAAACAGTGACACCGCAACCCACAGGAGCAGCACCACCAGCCCCAACAGGGTAGAACGAAGCACCACGTCAGGGCCCCGAGGACGAGCCGTCCTCCATAGCCCCGGCCTCACAAGAAAAAGCCGGGGCAGCCAAAATAGCAGGAAGAGAGCAGGCCCACTGGAACTACGGCCTGAGGAACAGACTTGAATGCCCCCTATGCAACCCTGGAAGGGGTAAACCCCAAAACTGCCCGAGTCTCAAACCTCGAAATCCTGCCCTGACCCCGAAGCCCTCAGACGCCACGGAGCCGGAAGCAGGAGGATTGGAGGGGACTGAATGAACCACAGCAGGGGAAGAACGAGGGGGCGCAGACTGAACCAGAGCCAACACAACCAACACCCCCAAGTCCAGGTCCCGAGAAGCAAAATGGGGCAGCCTCGGGGCATCCGGGGAAGCAACCAAAACTACACCTATCCAGCAATGCACGAGCCGCCTGCACCTGAAGAATATCATCAACAGAGTGGGTGATCGGAGCCATAAACAAGCAACAAAGCTCGCAGGACTCAGGGTCAAATGTGTCACCGACCCAACAGACAGCATGATGGAGGCAAAAACAATGAGCATCGCCCTGAGACAAGGGGACAGAGCAACCCTCAAACTCACACAATGCAAGAGGGGACACAGGGGTCACACCCAGTGGACCCGAGTGCCCCCCACGGGGATTCCCAGGGCCTCTAGACTGGGTCTGCTAAGGATTATCCCAGGCAGGGTACTGCTAACCGGCACACCAAACTACCAGGCAAACTGCAAAAAGCTGAACTCACGGTACGTGTCCACTCACGAGGGCAAGGCAGAGGGTGCCACCACACAAACGATCCTAAGATGAGGGGAAGGAAGAACACAAGGCAGACCCCCCCTATCAGGCAAAAACAAAAAGAAAAGAAAACCTCGCAAGAGGACAACATACCCGAAGAGAACAGAGCCGGCCGCTGTTAAAGGTGAAAACTAGCTACGCAGTACCCTGTGCCCCACCAGTGCAATAACTGCCACTTACCCCAAATCAAATAAGGGCGGAAAACAACCCACACACTTGGGGCTGCCAAGTGCCAAGCAGCAAAAGGCCAACAGAGGTAGACCTAAGGTGACTTATGGAAGGGAGCCCCAAGCCCCAAGGGCGGTACTTACAGAGCACTCAGGGAAGGTGACCCTAAACACATGCAGCCCGAGTACCTGAGAAATTACTTCCAACTTGCACGCCACTGTAAGAGCAGTACTGAAACCAAAAACAGCACTGAGAGAAGACTGGAGTTGGAGCCACACAACTATGCGCGATCCCATCAGCCGAGGAACTGGGGTGTGGGTCGCTGGCACGAGGGGTCTGGGGCTCCCCCTTCCCGGGTAGGGGGGAGCTGTGCAGACATGTGGCGTGGCTCGTGTGATGTCTTGCTTTTTTGCTCGTTTTTCTTTTGGCGAGTTCTGTCCACTCATTTCCCAATTTTCGTTGTTAACCAGAATAGGGGTTTGTTTTGTGGTGCTTACCTTTCTGGGTGCCTGTCCCGGTCGATGGCAGATATATAATACTCCAAATCACATGTGTATTTTTATGGGCCATTGCTCCTCGTGCCTCTGTGAGGGAGCCAGGTTCTGGCTCGTGGTCCCCGGTAGGCTGAACTCCACCCACATCGACTGATGCTAAATAGTTAGGGTATCCATATCAGCCATGGACAGCTCCGGGGAGCTGTATGGGCTCCCCCAGAAAGATACATGGACTATTTTCACTCCTTTTGATTATCTAATCTAATGCATTTATAAATGGTGAACAGTATAAGGCAGAAAAGGTATGATAGTGTTGATATGAATTATATATTTATGAGGTGCAATTTTTGTCAGAGAATACTGTATATGAGAAGGTAACTTTCTTAGTACATGTTATAGTAATTAAGTTATAAAGAAATTGAAGATGATGCATTATAAAGAAGGTTGAGACTTCAATACATTCTTTAAATAAGACAGTAATGAAATGAGTGCCAAAAAAAATTTAAGGCCGAGAACAAAAGTGCCTCAAGAAAACTGGCCACAAAGCTGCCATGTTGCTCTACTTTCAGTAGTGAAATACTGTATTCTTTCCTTACAATATCCTAAACTTGCAAAATATTTTTCATTTTGTATTAATACTATAATGCGTGCAGACAGAAGATGATGATAAATTGCTTTCCATAGTTGTAATTATTTTCTATGTATATAAAGCAGGTACTATAGTCTATCTATTTGTAGAATCCTCATTATCAAGTATCAAAGTAGCTGCATATAAAATGTTTAATAATAACAATGAAGAAAATCGTCACAAATTTCATTAAAAAATGACAGACCATCAATCATTACACTTTATCCTTTAAATATCATTACTCTGTATCCTTATTTATAATTGTAACTCATCATTAAAATATCATGATTACATACATTTTTGTTTATTGAAACACTTGATTCATTGTGCAATACTAAAATAAAAGGTTTCATCATTGCTTATGTAACATGGGTATTCTCTCTTCATACATCTTTATACAGAGTGTACTCACCTAGTTGTGTTTGCGGGGGTTGAGCTCTGGCTCTTTGGTCCCGCCTCTGTGTGTGTGTGGGGGGGGGGGGGGGAGGGGGGGAAACTGTATAACAACAAATAAATACAAACCCTAGTACCCTTATTGCGAGCACCCTATTGTATTTACTGTGTAATAATCAGTAGTAAACCACAAAAGCTTATTATACAATACTATTAAATATTTGTATTTATAACAAATTTATTTAACACAAGTAGACTGCATGTATGAAGTATTTATGCATGTCTTCCATTTTATATAAAAACATTAAAGGACAACAAAAGTTTAGTAATGAAATTATACTACATAACCTACATATAAATAAATAAATAAATAAATAAATAAATAAATAAATAAATAAATAAATAAATGTTTATTCAGGTAAGGTACATACATACAAGAGATTTTTACAAAAATTGCTAGGTTTGTAGATAGAGCTGGTACATACAATGCCTAAAGCCACTATTACGCAAAGTGTTTCGGGCGTATCTCAAATTTGGTATGGTATCGAGTTAATTGGTCCATTTTCTTTCTTCCCTATCTAAATTTTGTTTAAGGAATTTTAATAGTAGATTCAGAAAGAATATGTTCATCTTATTACAGTTAAAATGTATTAAAACAACATGTACAAATTTTGAGTCCTAACATGACACCTCTTATGTATACATAAGCAGTCAAAGCATTATGAGACATCTATATGGTCACTTTTTATTTAGAGTTTAAAGCATTTAAAACGCTTGGAATATGAATGATTTGCATTTGAAATCTAACTTCTCTAAATATATGATATGACAATTAAACAAACAAAAATGCAAAATATATACCCAGTGTTGATATAAATCCCTTTAAATCGCGTATCATAGAACTTTAAGGTTTTCTAAACTCAATATTCTATATATACTATACAGAAACAAAGATCACTTTCCAATTTTAAAATACATACATAAATTAAAATAGTTTATTATTTTTATTCATCTGTTTATTCTTTTCTTAAGTTTTTAATTGCCTACTATTGTTTTGATGCAATATTATCAGTTCCAGTTATCACATAAAATTGTCAATTTATATAATATCTCTTCATCATTCATAATGTTTTTGATTTCATTTAGTTTAATTGCTGCCCCATTAAGCTTCTATAGTGTCCATTTTTTTTTTTTTCCCATATTACACGAAACACAATGTGTATTAGTGGACACAGGCACTGTAGGTGTCTTGCCTAGGAATCCTGCACTGTTCTTATATCTTATTTATATGTACAAGTACAGTATATACTTATATTTAAATAAATTAGTATTTAATATTGTTATTGAGAAAATCCACTGGGGCTCTGAGGCGGCACAAACCTCTGATGCCTTGGTGATGCCTTTGTGTCGCCTCAGAGCCCCAGTGGGGCTGTGAGGCAATGCAAAGGCATTACCAGCCACACATTCTACCAGTGTGTGTCTGTACGCACTAGAGTGTGCGGCTGGCAATGCCTTGTTCACAGGTTCGCATCACCTCACAGCCCCCAGTGGATTTTCATTCCTCATTCATGTATATCACGTTAGTGTGATTTTCTGTGTGAATATTATTATTATTTTTTTTTTAATAATCAGCATACATATCTAGATGCAAAGCTGAACTTTTCGTACATATTTTGACCTTGATATTATCTTAAAACCATTTTGACTCGACCAAAACAATTGACTTGATAAGGGTCCAGGACGGACGCAAACGTTGTCGTCTCATCTTCTGGTGTGGGGTTTTGTCATCATATCTTTAGCCATATTATTGTGACTCGTTGTCTGAAAAACCATTTCATTTTGATCTCATATTTAGCATCTTGTTTTTAGCCTTACCTGGCTGTAGGACTCTACTTCTGAGGGTAACCAATTATATGGTGAATATTTACTTCATTAAATATTTAATAAAAATATTACAACAGCAGTTTTCTTCTAACATTTATCAAATAGCTGTAATTCTCTTCATTACAGTATTCCTCTATCTGTAGGGTCAAACATTAATGCTGTATTGGTTATAAAATATTTATCAGACTTTTATAAATTTACATATAGAATAAAACTGAAATACAAATATTTTCTTGATGTAAGATTTTTATGGTGTAATAAGAGGATGAGAGGGGATAGTCCCTTTGAGACCTGTCTTATTAATAACTTATTTTTTTCTGCAATCCTTTTGGAATCATCCTCAAAGATTTTGAGTTGGTGTGATCACGAACTGGATGAGATTGCATAGGTTTATCTTCCTGTTCAGTGTTTGATTAGCTATTTATTTTTCCATTGTCCCAATAAATTCTACTTAAATAAGCTTAGAAGCTTTTCTAGCAGGTATTAACAAATATTGGGATAAAATTCATGTCTTGCAATTATATATCACAAAATATTGCTAGTGCCCATGTGATTATTTTTTTTTTTAATTCATGTGCAATGATATAGAGCTTGTAGCACTGAATTAAGTGCAATCATTTCACAACCGAAAGATTCTGGGTTTCATTACCCTGAAGGACAGAGATGTTTTCATATAAAAGTCCAGCTAGGAATTTAGAGTTTGTTATTTATATAGGAAATTACATGATGGTAAATTCAACTTGACTGACCGATAGACCAATGATTGTACTGCAACTCTTGTATGGGCTGTTCCTCAGTCACTCCCTAGTGTTTAACTTTCTGGTTACCGTCGTGCCTCCTAATTATACCAGATCACTGAACGACTCGTCGAACACCAAAACTTGGAATCTGTTTTGCTCAAAGAACTTAAAGAACATGGGAATAAGGTTTTTACCTAAAAGCGAATAAACCACCCAGAAAGTCACAATGAAAACAAAACTACTGATCATAATAATGGCAATTCAAAGACAAAGCAAACAATTGTTGGCAACAGGTTAATATCACTTGTGCCAACTTGCCAGATTGTCACAAGATGGCCACTCAGGTCATCCTTGATCATAGCACATCACCACCCTCACTCATATACCAGCCAAAGTGCCCTTCCAACCCCAAAGGAAAGAAGGGAACAACAGGCTGGCAACAGGGAATTATTGAGGGACCACTTAGAAAAGGGAATTTCATTACATTTAGTGTTTTATTTCTGGGTATGGGTGCACAATAAAAAACTAAACTAAAAACTTGAGCCATATTAAGTCAAAATTATCAATACGAACATATGACGTGGCTGGCCTAAGCACAATCACGAAGCATAAATAAGAAGCAATAAGCAAAATATGGCCTCACATGGGATGTTAAATGTCCCAAATGTCCCAAAACACATCATTACTTAGCTGTAGATAGCAGAATTTTTTTTTAGCAGGGAAGGCAACTAATCAGTTGGTATCAAGCATATAAGTGAGGGAGATGGCGGGGTCAGGATAGTGAGTGACTTAAGTTGCCTGCCATCAGGTGGATGCTGGGGGGGAGGGGGGGGGAGAGAACTTTTCTCCATTGCTTAATAGTAGTTGATGAGCTGGAAAAGATCATCAAGGCAAATGGGGGAACCTTCGATAAGCCACCGACTTCCTGTCCTCGGCGACCCCACTAGTGTTACTGGCTCTCAGGTAAATTCAGGTAGTAGCTTGTTTTGTTTCACCAGTGACTTTCGACCAGTTTCCTTGGCTCTTAGGTCTACCTCTAATACCTATGTTCCTTTTGCCTCTATGACCCAACCAGATTCTGGTCCAGGTTTATGTTAGGCTACACAAGTCTCATGTGACTGGTATGACAGAGTTTAACACTTTAACCTTTTGACCTGTCAGCTCTTGCCCATCAGTAAACATTCTGGCCATCTCAAAATGCCTAAAACGTTTATATACTTTTTTATGTTTAGTAGAGATTTACAACAAAATGTATATTAATACATCATACATGATGATACTGAATATGTGAATGATTATGGACATCTCAACATTCATTTATTTTTCAATAAAAATTTGTTTGTTATATCTGCACACATCAGTCTATGTTACTGTAAAAATGAAAACAAACATAACTTTTACACTTTTCAAGGAAGAAATTAGCAAACCATGGTGAAAATACTCAAAAGGAAAGCAATTATCTTGTTGAGGAAGGTTGTTGGGCGAGGTGATCTCTGGCTGGTCACCTGATTTGCCCGAAGGGCTGTGCGTATTAGTGCCTTTAGGTATATACTTTACGTATATACTAGCTCTATCTATAAATCAAATGTTCTGCTTGTAACTCAATATGTAATTATGTACTTTTATCTAAATCTAATGTTTATTTTATTATTTCCATTTTACTTTTTATTTTGACATTTTGTTTGGTCCCCCGATAAGCTCTGGCCACAGTGTGCTAAAAAAATTATATACATTTGGAATTCCAAGAGGGATGATGCATTTTAGTGTTATTCAAACATTTACTACTGAAGTACGAACAATACATTTTAATGTCATCAAAGTGGTAAAGTGTTTAAGATGTAGAGAACTACTGAAAGAGCCAGCCCAAAATTGGGCATTTTGTGCAGAATATTTAAAAATAAATAACAAATACATGGCTGATTATGTAAACATCTTGATGTGTTTCTTTCCTAAGTATTAGTATTGAGGCACATTTATAGTACTGTACTGTATATTCTTTCTGTTACTGGAGATTATACAAACCTCATTCAATTTACCCCTGAGAACAGTTTCTTACTATCTATCAAATTCAATACATATGTTCACCTGATTTATTCTATCTGCACTTCATACTACAAGTAAATTCTTCCACCCTACTTACTCAAACTAACTGAAATTACGTTGCAAAAGTATATTTTGATATCAGTATGAACTTTGTTAGTAAATACAGCATTTGCTTTTGCCTTCAGCGTCTTGATACTGGTAAAGACTGTAGAAGTTCGCTAACCTGAAGCCCGCCAATCCGGAAAAATGCCCTAATCCAGCCAAAATCGCCTCAGGATAATGTTATATCCCTATCTGGATGGAATGTGCATAGAATCTGAATGACCAGATATTTTTCCGGACACAAATAGACAGGCAGAGAGTTTACCATATCTGCTGGCATATAAGTCAATATTTGGAGCCTAAAATTCTCTCCAAAAAAATGATCGACTTGCCGCTGAATAAAAAATGTGAACCTTTAATACCGAGAGATAATCGAGTGAAATTCCCGGCCAAACACTCTTGTACACCATCGCCACGAATGGAGTCAGGCAGGGAGGGTGAGTGTATAGGCAGGAAAGCTGGGAGGCTTCATGTAAGAAAGGAGGTTGGAGTGGGTGTGGATATAAGGAGTGGGTGTTGTGGGTGTAGGTGTGATGGGTGTGGGTATGGTGGGCATAAGTGTGGTGGGAGTAGGTGTGGTGGGTGTCAGTAGCGGTGTGCATAAGTGTGGTGGGTGTGCGTGTGGTGGGTGTGCGTGTGGTGGGTGTCAGGAGTGGGTATGGTGAGTGTCTGGAGTGGGTGTGGTGGGTGTAGGTGTGGAGGATGTCAGGAGTTGGGTGTAGGAATGGTGGGTGCAGGGGTCGGGTGTGGGTGTAGTGGGTGTCAAGTGTGGGTATGGTACGTCTTTGAATGTCATGTGGGAGTTGGCGGAGGAGAAGTGTGTACCTTATGTGAGTCTCTTGTTAACCCTAGCAAGGGGGAGGGCAGCGGCAGGGAAGGGAAGGTTCTCAAAACGGTTGAAGGGTCGGTGGTGGTGCAGGACTTCTTGAATTATATATTTTTTCTTTTTGCTGTGGAGAGCTAGTTATGAATATTAAATAACACACCATAATAATTGAAGAGCATTTGGATGGTTAATTATTCCTTTAAATATTTACAAGAAAATAAAATGTGTTTTAACAGAACTTAATGCGCATGAACAAATCCACAAGGGCCGTGACGAGGATTTGAATCTGCAACCGAGAGCATCCCATACGCTTAATGCGCATATTATGTTGTCATCTTACAGCACAACCCCAACCTGTTCACCCACCTGCCTGCCCACTCACCTGCCAACTACCAAGTTCATCTGCCTGCCATCTACCCATCCACCTGTCTGCCTGCCCACTTGCCCTGCTCACCTACCAGCCAGGCAGCTAACCACCCACCCAGCCCCACACACTAATTAGAGTGTGTGGAAATTCTAATGATGTTGGTTGTGGTACAAAACTTTTTGGAAATGTTCACTTCTGGACTTCTCCTGTAAAACGACCTTTGATCCAGATGAGGGTCCTTTCCATATAGTCCGGATTAGCAAACTTCTAGAGTACTGTAGTTTAACAGTAGTAAATACACCCCCCATCTCCCACACACACTCACATGTACACAAACTATGAACACCAGCACTATTCTTGTAGTTACAAATGCTTCAGGTGCTGTTGTAACAAATGAGCACAGTACAGTAATAACATGTATACACAATATTAACAAGTTGTGAATGACCTTTTTGAGACCTAATTTGGAATATAAAGCGATTATATGGTGCCCATATCTTAGGAAGCACATCAACAAACTGGAAAAGATGCAAAGACATGAAACTAAATGGCTTCCAGAATTAAAAGACAAGAGCTACAAGTAGAGGTTTAAGGTACTAAATATGCCTAAACTAGAAGATAGAAGAAAAAGAGGCAATATGGTTACTATGTACAAAATAATAACGGGAATTAATAAAATTGACAGGGAAAAATTCCTGAGACTTGGTACTTCAAAAACAAGACGTCATAGATTTAAACTAACTAAACAAAGCTGCTGAAGAAATATAAGCAAATTCACTTTCTCAAACAGAGTGGTAGACGGTTGGAACAAGTTAGGTGAGAAGGTGGTGGAGGCCAAAACCCTCAGTAAATTCAAAGCGTTATATGACAAAGAGTGCTGGGAAGACGGGACAGCAAGAATGTAGCTCTCATCCTGTAACTACACTTAGGTAATTACACACACACACAGAAGGGACCAAAGAACCAAAGCTCAACCCCCACAAGTACAAGTAGGTGAGAATACACACGCACAAACACACAAATTTATCTGGTACTGTATATTTCCTTGAATATGATTAATTTATTTATTAACTAGTAAGCTATATTTATTTTTGGAACAGCATAGAACTAGTTGGAATGGTGACTAAGTTTACACTTCCCAGTGTCAATTAAACTTATACAATCTCATTCTTTTTCATTGCGTTTAACCATGTTATAAAGTCGAAAATATTCGTTAAACAACAATATATATATTTTTGAGTGACTTTACCATATAAATATTTTATGCTCATTATCAGCAATCCAGGGGACACATTTTTGTCAATGCATTAGAAAGTAATAACCCATGAAACTGAACATCATAAAAAAAACCCAGAGTTGAATGTAATGAAACGCCATTTTCTTGGTGAGCCCCGGAGGCTTCCTGAAGCTATTCAAATTGATATGTGCTATATTAGTTTGGGGTCATCAGTGACAGGAGTCCTTTTGCCTATCAAGAACTATGCGCCAGAACCTGGTCCCCTCAGAGAGTTGCTGGGAGTAATGGGCTATGAGCACTTTATATTTAAAGTATGTCATAATATGTCATAAGTATTTGCACAAGGTAAGAATGGACTCGGAAAAAGTATCCATGGTACCACGGAGCCCACAGAGGGTTTCCAGGGCCAGTAGGGTAAATGAGCCTTACAAGAAGCCCAGGCGCTGGTGCCAGCTAAGCCGGTAGAATCCCTGTCTAATAGCAGGCAAACTGACTACCAGTAGCAGCCGTGAACCGTCGGGGGCAGCAGAGGAGGACCACCGACACCACCTAGGCTAGCCTAATAAGAGGCTAGGCAGACCTCCAGTGCCCACAAAAGATAAAAACAACAAACGGACACTAAAAGTCCCTGAAGAAACACAACAAGCAAACTAGCAGCCAGGGAGAAGCATTGGTCACTTAGTTGTAATAAGGCAGGCTGCCCCAGCTACAGTGCGTCCACACCCAGCCAATAACACTCCCCCACCCAGGGCAAGATGGAAAGCCCAAGACCCCTGAAGTATCCCAAGGATGAAGATTACTTCAAGTGATGAAGTCTCCTAGTGGGAAGTGATTCCCAAATGCCCCAGGTAAGATAACCCTGAAACTCAAGGGCAGTACTTACGGAGCACCTAGGGAAGTTCACCCTACGCATATGCTGATCCACATACAAGAAGAAACGTGGCCAACAACCAAACACACTGCTGATACGGCCACACATGGCAAAATCCAGAACTTGAGGCCTGAGGTAACCAAAGTAAGCACATCTGTTCAAGAACTGGAGTGGTGAGCAGCCAACTCACCCTCCCCTCCTACGGGGGAGAGGGGGAGCCAGGAGGGGGGGGGGGGAAGTTAGCTCCCGAGGATGAGGTTAGCCTTTTTCTCGAGCCGGGAGGAAAATTAGCTCCCGGGGGCACCGGGAAGGGGTAATGCTAACAAGCAGAAGTGCTAGTTGCATGAAGGATTGCTTGTTGGGTTTCTTTTTTGGGGAGTTATTTTGATCTTTTTGGATGTTGATTGCACAGGTTAACCAGATAGTGGTCTGTTTTGATTCGCCTACCTTTCTGGGTCCTTCCGCAGTCGATGGCAATTATGACATACTTTAAATGTAAAATGCTCATACACCATTGCTCCCCGTGCCTCTCTGACGAGACCAGGTTCTGGTTTGTGGTTCCCGGTAGGCATAAGAACTCCTGTGACTGATGATCCCAAACTACTATAGCAAATATCAGTTCGGATAATTTCAAAGAGCCGACAGGGCTTCCCACAGAAAATAATATTTAAGTGCATTTTCACAGACTTATCTGGATTACATAATGATTGATGGTCAATGATGATTATTTGAGGATTCTTACTGTTATACAGTATTACTTCTATATTATTAGGTTCATTATGAATATTGTACTGGTGGGTAAGAGTTTAGTTAAAATTGATATAAGACAGTGCTAAAACAAATTGCAATCAATACATACGTAAGACTTTCAACAACAGTATTCACTAATTCAGACCTTTGATATTACTCATAACTGTTTCTTCACTTAAAACTTTAAATACAGTACCTAAAATATGTAGTAACAAACATTTACAATTTTCACACTGCTTCATCATACTGACTGAATTAGAAAGTACTAATCTTAACATTTCTACAGGGCGTGAGAATCTTAGCACTCACTTTCAACAATGTAAAATTTTCTTTCTTAGCTACTTTTGATGTATTTATTCTGCAATTGTCTATAATTAAGAAAGTTAAAATTTCACTTCTTGCAATACATTTGTATTATACATAAATATTAAAAGGTACATTACCATTATTCTCAGAGACTCGTGCCAGCACCAAGCGTGACAGATGCAGCAGATTTGAGACTAAAACCAGACTTAGCATTAACTATATTTAACCATATCTTTTATAAGAAATTGAACCATCATTAGATCTGCTATTAGGCTCCGTATCGCTGATCTCGTCACATATACATTTGAATAATTCTTAACAAGAGCGAGTATAATGTTTGTGTAAAACTACTAAAAAGTAGTACAGTATTTTATAACAGTATTGGGCAAGAGTTTCAGTAATTTATTTATAGTCTGAGCCAAACAAAGAACATGCTGCCCTTACCCAAAATTACGTTGCTTGCAATATCCTGTCAATTCTGAGTGAGCCATAGGAATGATTTAATATTAAGCCACCGTGGAAAAGTGAGGATATACTGTACATCAGAGACTATGAATATAAATTAAAGCTCAAGCACTTAGTTAACACATGTGCCATATTCAAATGACAGAGTTGTCATCAGTAATTTATAAATAGTGTGTTGTTTGTGTTAACTAAGAAATTCAGAAATCCTTGGTTAGTGACAAGGTTGTGAAGAAGAGGTTAAGGACAAACTGTTAAAGTGGGATAAGAGTACAAGTAAAAAATAAAACTAGACTCTAGAATGCCCTGAGCAAGAAGTGTTGATGTCTATTCTTGCGCCATCATGACGAGGTTTCCTCCATTGGGATGGTTGTGACAATCTCTGGTGGCAAGAGCTCCGAGCTATCAACGGCATGTAGCTCAATGCTCTCCGTCACCAATACTGGTGGCTCAAGGACGGGTAGTAGCGTGTATGATGATGATGATGATGACGATGATGGGTGAGGAAAACGGTGAGAATAATGCATGTGGCGTCGATAGTGATGGTGTAGGTGGTGATAATGCTGATAACTGCTATGATGATGATTCCCAGAATGGCTTAAAATGCCTGGTGGAGGGACCTGCAAAGATGCACCGTCCTGGGCAACAGATGCCGAGATGGTTGGGATGATGAAGGGGGAGACCTCATTCTCCTCTAGAATTGTGGCTGGCTCTAGTGAGTCATACTCAGTAGTGATTGTACTGTTGTCATCATCTGAAAACCAACATTACAATTACCCATCACAATCTAATTATTGTACTGTGTTTTACTATACTAATTACTGTATATTTATTTTATCCTTTACAGGATGAAAATCCAATTTTCAATAAATAATTTGTAAATATGCCACTTATAATTAATCAATCACATTACTGAACAGTTAATTTATAAAAAACATTAGAAATATATTCCAGTTTTGCTAATAAATAAGTTTTAATATCAGAAAATACTATATTTATAAACAGAACTGAATAATGTACAACAGCCCCTGCACCCATTCAAGTCATGGCATGTGTAGGACACAAATTGGCACAAGTACAGCCTTAAAGTAGGGGTTCATGCAAAACCTTCCCTATATACCATGACTTTTAATCAAATATATAACTCATTCAATCTCTCACAATTCTATGTCTATATATATTATATATTTCAAGTATTATTGTACAGAATTATTGATAACATATGCATTCACTCTCTCCTAACATTTGACTTTTTATAAACATCTAAATTATCAGCTAGTCATAGACATTCATTTTCTTTTTGATAATAACTCCAAACATACAGTTTTCAGAGCTGACATCCACATGTAAGAAATTAGACTTCAGGTTTATTTTGTAGCTTACTTGTTACCTCATTGTCATTCCCCTAGACAGCACAAAATTTGGATTAAAGTACATAAAATCTCTATAATACTAACACAATGTAATTGAAGAATTTCCACTTGATTAAATCTCAGTCAGTGAAATTACACTTTTAACAGGAGTAAATGTTTAAAAGACACTTGCAATTTATTTTTTATGGGACAGTTCATATGTTACAAATAGCAATGATACACTTTAACTAAGGTTAAAAATGAAATTCCATTTGTTTTTTTTACTCAATTTTTGTGAAACATAAATTGGAGTACGAGAGACTACTTTTTCTAAAACATATTACCAGCAAAATTTTTGTTACCTCTCAGATAATCGTGAGTTTGTATTAAAGCAGTTTTCATCATCTTCCAAACCACAAATACAAGAAACAAACAGTAAAGCAGAGGAAATAATGGTGAGGTAGATTGTCATGAGCAGATGTGTGTAACTCAATGTTGTCACGGCTACTGGGTATTAGATTTATTGTGACAATGTCTTGTTCAAAATACCTTGAAAAACTCTGGCTTGAGTTAAAGGCACAATTAAATTTGGTGAAGAAGCAAGTATAGATTCTCAAGGAGGAAATGTCAAACTCCAAAATCATTTGCATGGAAAACGAAAAGGTAAATGAAAAGTGGACCATAATCAGCAAGAAAAATCCAGAGTTAAATGTGATGCAATGACTCTTTTTGATGGGGTCCTTGGTGGCTCCTTGGTGCTTGCTACCTGGCAAGCTCCACCTAATGCCAGGCCCTTGCAAGTCACATATAAGCCTACTGAAAACTGAAGGACAAAATCTCGACCCCCCCCCCCCTCTTTCTCAAGAGGTGCAAGGAGCAAGGGATTGTACATCACTCTAACCAAAAAAAGGCCACCAGAAAGGTGGACAAATCAATATAGACGACAGAAAGGTAAACAAAGCATAAAAACTGGAACACTGAAACCCTGATAATCATGAACCACTTGGCTGAGAAGCAATTCTAATGTAAATATCACCTGCACACCACCAGTGACTGTACACCTTTTTTTATCAACAAACCTTGAATCATCAGTCACATAGCTGGGAAAATGGAAAAGCCAAAGCCCCAGAATGCGCAAGGGGAAGATCAAAGGAGCCACCAAAGACTCACCATAAAGAGGTGTTTCAATGCTAGGAGGGGCTTATAATAGAGATTCCTTGGTTCTGTCACCATTGAGAAAAACAAATGCTGGGAGGGCTTATAATAGAGATTCCTTGGTTCTGTCCCCATTGAGAAAAACAAAATGGGGTACTCACCAGGAGCAAAGGACAATTGTAGAAAATAATGTCCAGGAAGGGGGAAAATCAGCGATGAGTTAACCATCCCAAAGTCACACAAGCTCAGCATGTACGATCAATATTCACCAAGAGCAACCAGTACTCAGTTGGACTGTCAAAACCCCAGAGCCTGAATATCTTCCAAATACAGTATATACTTAAAACAAAATCAGACAGAGCAGCAAACTTACGAGCATTAAGAACCCGAAGGTAGACTGTAGGCTGGCTAAACTTGAAGAAATTAAGGACCACCTGAGACAAGCCCTGGACAATGGATCCCCAGTGTCCCCACACACTATTAGTGGCACAGAGGCAACAGAGGATGGCTGCAACCTGACATAATAAATGATGCACAATTGGTTCAAACAGCCTAGCATCAATCATCAAAGGATACTGCACCATGGGACGGGAGCAGAGCCAAAACAGAGATGCAGTGATCAGAAAAGTCACAGGCTCCAGGGTGGAAGGGATAAAATCACCCAACAGGCAGCATGGTGGAGGTAGTAGGAATGACCATCGCCATGTAGCAAAACTGAGGAACAAATATGAAACTCAAATTCAGCAAGTGTAGGCTTGGAGGACTGGTTCATCCTAGACCATGTCAAAGACTGCGGGGCTTTTCCCTTGGATCTGAAGGTACACACCAAGCAAGCATCCAAGGCACAGGGATCACTCACCGTTAAGTTAATCCATGCTTTATCTTTTGAATTAACAATGAAGAGAGAAAAGACTTACACCAAATGCAGATAAATGGACAAATGAATGAAAATAATGTGCATCCCAAAACAAAGAAACCCTAAATGCCTCCCAACCTCATAAACTTGCAGATAAGTTAGATAACCATTGCACTACTCAGTGCAAGGCACCCTCCACAGGAGGCCAACTTCTCAGGGATGGATACAGTACCTGAATCCACCAGAGGCAATACTAGCAGGCACTTAGTAAGGCAACCCTTGATGCATGCAGCTCAAGGTGAAATATTCTTTAAATCCACACAACAAGTGAGCCTTATAAACACATGCTCATGAAGCAAACACTAAAGTTTAGAAAAATCTGCAAGCAAATGGGCCCCCCACAGGATAAAGTCCAAAGGATAGTCAACACTTTTTGGGAAAGTAATCCAGGACCCAAAGGGATTGGAGAGACTCTTGGGGCAATCAGTAAAAACTGACACCAACCAACTGACTGAAGGTGTTCTCTGGTGAAGTCCAAAGCTTCCCAGTGCTGTCATCTGGTGGTGGTGGTGGTCAGCTGCTACTAGAGGGTGAATGACCTAACTACTGGGTGGGATAGTATGCAGAGTTGTTTGATAACATTTGCCATGCTGTTATCTGTTTTGCTCCGCTCCCCCTTTCTGGGGAGGCTAGTTCTTTGGTGAGGGTACTCACAGATTCCCTGCTCTCTGCACCTTTGGGAGGGTGCCAGGTTTTGGCCTCTGGTCCCTGGTAGGCTTTCATTCACTCACAGTGGTCTGGTGTAACTTGATGGGGTGTAGAGCTAACCAGAATGGCAAGCTACAGGAAGCTAGCAAGTGAACTCTTCAGAAAAGCCTACCAAACCTTAGGAATAATCCAATGAACCTCTGACATCAAGAAAACCAAAGTGGTTATTAAGCTGTACAAATTTCTGTTGAACAACCATCTAGACCACTGTATCCATGGACAGAGATCTTGCCTTCAAAAGGACAAAAGAATGTAAATGTTTTGGAAGAAGTTCTGCACAATGCAAAAATATATAATCCTAGAACAAAGTCAATTCTTATACCAGGAAACATTAAGAGTCTTAGGACAAACAATCTTACAAACCAGAAAAGACAGGGCTGATCTTATCAAGACCTATAAACTGCTGAATATTTTGGAAGATATTAATTCAGACCACTTCTTTAAAAGGTCCAAAGTAACTCACCCAAGAGACAACAGCATCAAGCTCAAAAAGTAATGTAGGACAGGCAACAGGAGATGCTTTTTTACCTAAAAGGGTCATAAACCCATTATTAAACTGCAGTTTAAGGGCTAAAAGATGACAAACCAACATACAGGTGTTAGTGAGCCTAATGACCAGCTGTTGGCACATTTGCCAACCTAAAGCAAATTCTATTTTTGAATACTGAAATAACCAAACCTATAAAACCTAGTGATCTAATACAATGGCTTCTCCATTTACGAATTTAATCCGTTCCCAGAGGTCGTAACTCGAAAATTCTTAACTTGAAACAAATTTTCCCATAAGAAATAATGTGAATTGAATTAATCCATTCAACATTCCTAAAAATATTAACTTCAAAATACATTTCATACATAACACACATGCATATTTTGTACTATGACTTGTTGGCGTATGAAAGATGGTGAGGAGAGGAGAGGAGAGGAGGAGAGGTGTTAGTGTTTGGAAGGGAAGTCCCCTTCCATTATAACATCAGGCAGTGATGACTTCTCTGGGGTACTCTCTCTTACGTTTTGCACGCATACCACTAGAACCTGGTTGTAGCTCACTGCTTGCTTGTCTTACTAAGAATCTGTCTAAAGACACTTGTTTTTCCCTACATTTTAACACTTGTCTGTAATGAGACATCACATTATCATTAAAAAGGTCAATGCAATGGCCTGCTACAGCTTTATCTGGGAGAGTTTTTTTCAAGAAAACATTGAAGTTCTTCCCATACTTCACACATTTTCTTAATGAGGAAGGGACTGTCTCTACTCACAACTATTTTCTTAGGTTGATCCTTACCACTGACTTTCTTGGGACCCATGGCATGATATATAATACCTGTAATTACTTTTATGTTAAAAAAAGCACAAAAACAATGAAATTCTTTACAAAAATTTCAAGCGTGATCGTCATTAAACGTGCAGTCTGGTAAACTGAAGTGGGGTCACCCATGCCACCAGGAACCATGCACTCTGTTGACCCATACATGTATCAACAAAGTCGCAAGTCGAGGCAAAGGTCGTAAGTCGAGTCAAATTTTCCGACAAAATTGGGGTTGTATTTTGAAAAATTAATAAGTAGTGGCATTTGTAAGTCGAGGTTCCCACTGCGTATGGACGAGTTATAGCCTCAGCCATAGGCTGCAAAATTTAACATGAACCAACCTGATTTGTCCAAAATTGAGACCTCATGAGAGCTAAAGGTGTATAGTTGGCAAACCATCTGCCTCTTCTCTACTATGTTCATTTAAATAATTAAGTAAATAAATACCTTTGAAATTGCATTTTGATACTCTAAGGATTCTTAAGCAAAACATACACTACACTACATTTGATTTTTATGTTCATTCATTATCCTAATACAGTGTTCACACAAATACAAACCTGTATATACAGCACAGTATTTATAGCTAAAACAACCAACAAATCAAGCAATAAATGTAATGAAACACCCTTTTCTTGTAAGCCTTCAGTAGCTCCCAAGCTATATGCTGATGCAACCTGTGAGCCATACTGAGATGCACCAAGCCTTTGAGATCCACTCCCACCTACCAGGAGCCATGACGACACTCTGGTTCACTCTACAGAATGAAGGAAGGAAGGCTGATGATCAGAATTCGACCCAAACCCAAAAATAAAACAGGAAGTCAAAGAAACTTTGGTACCCAGGGTGAAAGGAATGAAGGCAAATGATTGTTGCTGTGATGTAAAGATGCTAGTCATGATGTGCCTGACAGCCATCAGGTGGCAGCCTAGGTCCCCTGGGGTTCCAGCAATCCTGCCCCATCAATCACCACGAGCCCGAACCAAAACCTCTCTTCCCCACAGGAAAGAAAGGAACAAGATGGGTATAGACTCCCATCAAAATTTTCATGCCACCTGTGCTATGACCTGCCAAGTGAGGGAGCATGCTGGCTGGCTGGAACCCTGACTGACAAGGGCTGCCACCTATTAGCAGCCAGATGCATCACATGGTGTTCACACTCCAACACTGATTGTTTGTCATGCTCCCTCTGGGAAGCTAATTTTCTGCAAGCAAATGCTTGTTTTGTAGTGCTTATCTTATTCTTTCTGCTATTTTTTCTTCTCAGTTTTGGGTTGATTTCTAATCCCCAACCTTCCCTTGACTCATAGACTCAGATTCTGGTCTTTCGCTTCTGGATCACAGTAGGCAAGGATGGGTCTCATAGGCCTTGTACAACTCTCTAAGGTATGACTGGACCAGCATTTAATTTGGGGAGCTAATTATTGGGCGATACTTGGAGTTTTGAATTAAAAATATTTGACAAATGAATCAGGGTCTCTCCCACATAGCATGTAATACCGAGTTTCCATTGCATAAATGAAAATAATGTTAATCATTTATTCAGCAAGTATCTTATTTTATCTTCCTAGAGTATATCTATACTGTTCTTGCATGTACAGTTTTAGATTTCTGAAAATAGCCATGATATAATTTTCTTAATTATCAATAATAATTATTGTCTTCAGATGTCAACAGTAACACTCTATTGTTTGGTATCATTACAATTTCAAAGTTCATCGTAACCAAAGTTTCCATTTCTTCCTAATGGGCCAAGCTAATATCTTTCAGAAACAACGTAAAAGCTAAACATAAAACATCCAAGGAAGAGAGTGTGGAGTGCAGAAGAGACTACAAATACTGTATGAAAGTAATACAGAAGGTGATAACTGACATAAAATACGTGCAAGAAGTCATACTGTGCGATACAAGTGAGCAAAATAAACTAGCCTGTCTGTTGACGGTGCAAGTCAAGCCACCATGCCTGACCAAACGCCAACCTTCAAATTGGAAGTTTGAATCGAAGAAGAGTAACAACATATATTTTAGAGCTTAAGATCTCCCTTTAAGGCATATGATGTGCCTGAAATAGAGAAGAAACTCTTCCTAATGATTGTGATACAGAAATTCATTCGAGTACGCACTTGTATGAACTGCAAAACGAACCAGAAGAAAAAAGTGGGCTTGATGCCTCTAAAACTTAACATATGATAACTTGATGGCTTAACAAAATTAGAATATCCTAAGATAGAAATTAAGCAAACAATGTATGTATATAATTAATTAATTTAAAAACTAAATTTTCTATTTGAAAAATTATCATATCTACATAAAATATTCTGCAAGACAGAAGATATATTTAAAAATATAAAATTTAAATATAATTTGAACATACAATGCTAGCCAAAATAAAATATAAATTCCACAAGCAGGTTATTCCTGAACAAAACAGTGCTTTTAAATAAACTATCAGAAAATTAACAAAATATCACACACAAAAAACATAAATACATCAATAATGCGTAACGTTTACACCATTCAAATAAATATTTTTAAAATATCTCACTGGTATGTAAAATGTGCATAAAACAACTATGTATGGTGAAGAACACAACAGTACCTCTTTAGTCCACAGAGAATACTTATTGTTGTATTATTGATTTTCAACCGTTTTGTTTAAATACATCTAAAGATACCTCTGCTGTATCACTAACAGTAATCAAAGCATTCATTTCAAAATATGGGAAAAATGTTTCATTATGACTGAGTAAAAATAAAACCTGTGTTCAATGTAATGAAAAGCGTCTTTCTGCTAGAGCTTCAGTGGCTCTCTCAAGCTATTTTCTGGCTGAAATTGCTCCTACTTTTACCAGGTTACATCAGTCATGAGAGTTCTGTTGGGTCTAATGGGGACCAGGGTCAGAATTTGGCTTCCCTCATAGAGGTGCAGAGTGGAATGATATTCACCACTCCACCAGGAAAGCATCTACAAAGTCTGGAATGCATTACAGACAACTACAAGGCTCACAGAAAATGACACCATAAAACCACCAAACAATTTTCAAAACAATTCAAAACATCAATTGAAAAAATTTAAAACTATCTTGGACCCACTAGTACCGATAAGCATTATCAGGAGGCTCCCAAGTCGGTCAGGGAGCAGATGAACAAAGCACCATCAAACCAATGCAACTGGTAGGGAGGATAGATGTTCGAAAGCCTCCTCCCCAGAAGCTTCCCTGAACACCCGGGAGCCCCCCTCCTCACTGGCTCCATGAACACCTGCTTTTTCTTCTCACTAGTTATGGAGAAGAAAAAGCAGGTACATACCAGGAAGGATGAAAGATGGCAGGTATTAAAACGAAGGAGACAGCCAGGAAACATAGTCCAAAGCAACAAAAAAATGATGAGGGGCTATGGATATCGACCAAATGCTGGGTCACCATGAACCTGTTAGACCATCAAAAAATCAAAACCCCAGAGCCTGAATATCAGCCCAATACACTTTGGAGAAAACAGCATCACGTGCAGCTTATTTACAAACATCATGGGCTCGAGGTATACTGCAGGTTGACTGGAATTAGCAGTTTATCGCTCTCGTGGCGCTTAAACGAGTCACCAATTTTTCTCTCGAGACTGAGGATTTGACTCGGAAATGAGGTGAACAAAAAAATATTTGTATAAAATTCATTTTTTATCCGATCGACTTTGGGATAGTTTCAAAATGAGCGCCTTTAAATTGCGCACAATTTGATACCATGATGAAAGATGTAACATGAAACTTGATGTCAAAACACTTGAAAGATTATAAATACATTTTTGGGCCAAATTATAACATTTTCGTTCGGCGACGACTCAATGCTGAGTTGTCCGTAAAACAGGGGCAAGTCCGGCGAGGACTCAGCATTGAGTCCTCCATGCGGCAACACTAGCGGCATTTTCGGGAAGGTCTTGCTGTGGTTTTGGACATTATATGCATATACAGTACTCTTGTAGGGAATTTCATTGCGAATACATTGATACCAAAATGAAAGTCCTAGGACCAGAATTGTGGTAACAAAGTTGAAAACAGAAAAACCATTTTATTTCTCTTTATTAGCGCTCACGGGGGTAACGCTTCCTCACTTTCTCTATTAGCTGTGGGTGGTATGCCGGGCTTTTGGACTTAATATTTGCATATACGTCTGTAGTAAATTTTATTGCAAACACAATGATACCAAAATGAAAGACCTAGGACGAGAATTGAGATGTCCAAAGTGAAGAGAGTGAAGTGAAGAGAGAGCTCTTGCCCGCTCCCGGGTAAGACGCTCTCACTTTCTTGCCGGGCTTTTGGGATTTATATTCATTTCGTCCTGTAGAGAATTCTATTGTGAACACATTGATACCAAATTGAAAAACTTAGGATGAGAACTGAGATGACAAAGTTGAAAAGAATATACACTTTTCATAATGAGAGGTGCCTTGGGGTGGCACAGTGCTCTCTTTCTCGTAAACGCGGTCTGTTTTCATCACATCGGTGGGTGGAGATCGCTGCTGTTTTTGACATTATAGGCATATAATCCAGTTGGGAATTCTATTGTGAACTCATTGATACCAAAATGAAAGACCTAGGACGATAATTGAGGTGACCAAAGTGAAAAGACTGTAAACATTTTATTCCTCTTGAGCGCTCCCGGGTCACTCGCTCGCACTTTCTGTTTGCTGCGGGTGGTAAGCCGGGCTTATGGAGCTTATATGCATTTCATCCGCTAGAGAATTCTATTGCAAACACATTGATACCAAATTGAATATCGTAGGATGAAAATTGAGGTGACAAAGTTGAAAAGAGTATACACTTTTCAGAATTTCCGCATGCTCCCGTGAAACGCCCAAACCCACCTGGGGTAGTGGGGAGGTCGTGCACCCAGTGAGCAAAAGTGTTAATTAAAATATTTGTTAAAATTCTATTTATTGTGCTAATATTATGGGACTAGTTTTAAAATGAGCGCCTTTTGATTGCGAACAATTTGATACTAAAATTAAAGATGTAACATGAACATTTATGTTAGAACACTAGAAAGATATAAATAATTTTGTGATGATGACCGTCCAAACTTAAAATATTTGTTAAAATTCTAGTTATTGCTCTATTATTATGGGACTAGTTTTAAAATATGCGCCTTTATATTGTGAACAATTTGATATCAAAATGAAAGACGTAAGACAAAAATTGATGTTATCAAACTGAACGAGTATACACATTAGGCCATGGTGTTCAAATTGGTGCTCGTTCACGGGTAACTTTAGGCTTTGCTGTGGGGGAGTCACGCTGGGCTTTTGGACATTATATGCACATACCCCTGTAGGGAATTCTGTTGCGAACACAATGATACCAAAACGAACGACGTAGCACGAGAATTCAGGTGAGATAACTGAAACTAGTATACACATTTTACTGGTTTTGTACGCTAACTTATGGGTTCACCGTGCTGTGAACCCGACGGAAGGACAGAGCCCACTGCCCCTGGCTTGCCTGATAAGCACTAGTTACATATCCCCAGACGAAAGACGAGGCGTCCGTGAACACATTGAGAGAGACCTCGGGTAGGCTTCGGGTTTTTGAGGGGACCCTAAAAACCCGAAATGGAAGCCGACGACGCAGCAACTGACTGACCCACCCAAATGACCCAATGGAGTGAAGGGGAAGAAGTCTGCCCAGCCAGCCCTAGAACGGCCACCCCGGAGATGCAACAAATCCAACATGGGACGACAACTTGACAAGGCCACCTGCAGAAACTGTGTGATGGCAGACTCTGCAAACAGCAATGGACAAAAAGGCAAGGGAAATCTATGAGCCAGGGCCCAACTAGATCCCAAGGAGAGAGGAATCCTTGGTGCAGAATGGTAGCAGCCTCTCGCCATTCGAGCGTGTGGGTCCGATAAAAACCATGCCACGCTCCCTGCTAAAAGAAGGGGCAGTGTGCAAGCCAAGAAGACTCTGGAACCTCATAACGCACCCAATACAGGAAGACAAGCCATACGCAAATGAGGACAGATCCATTACAGAGGCAAAATCCAGGACTCGCAAGAGGTAAGCAGCAAGAGCCTCCAAAACCCCCTTAGGCGGGATTCGAGAGGCAAAAAATCTCTGGAAAGAGGGAGCCGAGGAACCCGGAACCTAACCCGAGGAGGAGCTGATCGCCAAATCAAACTCATACATAGAAGGGGGGGGGGGGGGGTAAGAAAACCCCTCCCCCTGCAACAACAAACTCCACGACGAGGGCACTAAAACCCAAGCAGGATCATAGGGGCCCCAAACATCCCAGGGCGACTCCTCCCCAGCCCCAGAAGCCTCCTCACCAGGCCCTGGGGGCAGAGCCATCCTCCACCCCTGAAGAAAAGGCAGAGTCCAGAGGAAAGGCAGCAAAGAAGGGGGGGGGGGTTGCGGGTAAGACCCATAAGCCTTGGTAGGAGGAGCAGGCTTGAATGCCTCAATCTCCAATTTGAATGGGGCAGCCCCCGAAGCCGTTGAGTCTCCTCACCAACTAAACCCTGCCCCAACTCCGAAACCCCCAGACGTTTGGGAGCCGGGAGCAGGGCGTAAACCATCAACTGGGAAAGGACTTGTGGGCGTGGACAGAACCAAAGTCAAAGCGACTAATGCCCCCAAGTCTGGGTCCTTAAAACCAAAACGGGGCAGCCCCGGGGCATCCAAGCAGGCAACCAACCTAGCACGTTGCATTCTAGGTTAAAGTTTTTGCAATGCAGAAACTCCCTGAACTCTAATCTCAGTTACCGTAGCATGGGTACACAGGAGCACGAGCAGAAGACACGTCTCGCAAGACTCTGGGTCAAAGTTGCCGTTGACCCAACAGGCAGCATGACAGAGGCAAAACAGGTGACTGTCACCCTGAGACAAAGGCACAGTACAGTACAACCTTCAAACTCGCACAAAGCGAGGTGGGACTCGGAAGACACATCCATCGGTCAACTAAGCCCCAACAGGGTTTCCCAGGGCCCATAGGGGGTTTCCCAGCGCCCGTAAGGGTTTTACTTATGGGAAGCCCAGGCATGGTGCTGCTAAGCTGGTGGACCCTGAATATCAATAAAGAGGGAGATGGTCTATAAATTTGATCCCTGGGATGTGTACAATCACAGGGCTCTAGCAGAAGATCACCAAAATACCCTAGGTGGATTAATAATCAAACAAGGCAGATCCCCATCTAGGTGAAGCAAACAAAATTAAAAGAAAAGCCCTGCAAAAGAACAAAGCCACCAGAAGGAACAGGAACAGCACTGCCGTGTAGGTAAGCGTGCAACGCAGCACCCTGTGCTCCAGTAACACCACCACTTCCTACTCAAGGCCAAACAAAGGCCACGAAACCCTAGCTGGCCCCAAGGGTGGGAAAGACACTGAGCAGCAAGAACCCCCTATGGAAGTGGAGTCCCGAAGGCTCTAGGAAAGGCAACCCTAAAACTCAAGGGTAGTACTTACAGGGTGCTTAGGGAAGGAAACCCTAAGCGCATGCAGTCGCAGTACTCTGATGTTACTCCTGGCCACTGCACCACAAAGAGCAGAAAACACCACAAAAGCACAATATCTACCAAGAAATCAAGGCCAGAGTTGACAACCACCCCAGAGTGCATCAGTCTACGAACTGAAGTGCGAGTAGCTGGCACGGGGCTTCCAGTGCTACCTCCTCTCCCTCCCAGAAAGGGGAGGGATGCGTAGACAAGCTGCATGGCGGCGGTGCATGACATCTGCTTATTTGCTTGTTTCCTTATATTTTTAGTGGAGTTTTGCCCCTCTGTTTGGTCTTTGGTTGCAATTTCTTACCAGGTGGGGTTTGTTTTATTATGCCTACCTTTCTGGGTGCCTAATCCTGGTCAATGGCAGACATGGAATGCTCCCAAACACATGGGGGTTTCCACTGCTCCCATTGCTCCATGTGCCTCTTAGAGGGAGCCAGATTCTGGCTTGTGGTCCCTGGTAGGTAGAACTCCAATTGACTGATGCCCCAGACTAATATTGCGTATATCAGTCTGATAGCTCCAAGGAGCCAGAGGGGCTCACCACAGAAAGGATGGCGTTATCCCTCAAGAAGGCTGAGCTACACCCCACACAGACTCTGAAACCTTCAGATGTTTTAGAGCTGGAGTCAAGGGGAAAGGAACAGAAGCAGGGAAAGGCATGTCTGCAAGGGAAATGAAGAGGAGGCACAGGCAGAACAAAGGTGGAATTCACCCACATCTCTAATTCTGAGTCCCTAAACACAATAGGGCCAACTAAGTGCCATTCAAATGAGCACAAAGCCACAAATGCTTAACATAGGCAAATCTAGCTCATGCAGCAGCTGCCTGATAAGCTCCTGTTTCAGAACCCAGATTAGATAAACTAGAAACTTTGGGTGACCCAAACATCTCAGGACAGAGGATCGTAGATGTCACTGACCCAACAAGCAGCATGGTGAAGGCAGAAAGAATGATCATCGCCACAGTGCAATGCCCATGAATACCCCTCAAATTTGCAAACAACAAGAGTGGGTTTGATGGACTGATCCAAGGGGAGGCTTGTCGAAACACTGCAGAATAAATGCCAGGGCCTATAGATAACTAGCCAAACAGGACACCCAGGCACTAGGGGGGATGCTCACCAAACAATCAATCAATTCTAGCAGCTACAAAATCAGAGCTGCACAGGGCAGCTATGGCATGCCATATGGACAAGTGTATAAACCCCCAGTGAACCCAAACCCAACCAAAAATGAATGCCCCAAAAATGAATGAATTTAAGCCCTATGGGCTTAAATAGAGGTGCCAAAGACTCTTGAAATACCCGAAGTAAGGTCTCCACTCTGGTGGACTAGCATTCGAAAGGGGTGAATGCCCGAACACACCAGAGAAGTAACTCTGTCAATGCAGGGGAAATGCTTCTGATGGCAACCTAGAAGCACTACAGTGGTGTACATAGCACTGCATCAACAACAGAATTGACTTTGGAGGGTTGGCAGTCTTGGGCTCTGGGCTGCCTAGTGGTGGTTATCAGTACTAATGGGTTTAAAATAGTTTCGGTTATCGTTGTTTTGAATTGTTTCGAGAGCTGTTTGGCAGTTTCGAAGCTTTGTTTTCTGTGACCCTTGCAGTTGTCTGCAATGCTTTGCTGACTTTCTAGATGCCTTCTCAGTGGAGTCGTGGAATGTCACTTGCCCTCTGCGCCACTGTGAGAGGGAGAGGGGATGGGGGGAGGGGGTGCCAGGTTCTGGTCCTGGTACCTGGTAGCCAAACAAAACTTCTGAGACTGATGTAACCTAGCAGCTAGGAGCAATCTCAGTGAGAAAATAGCTTCAGGGATCCACTGAGGGGCTCTCCCAGAAATAAAGCATTGATCGTAATGAAATTGTCCTTTCTAGTTAGCACCTCAATAGCTTCGCTTAGCTTATGTCACACCGGCATGGTAAGAACATCATGAATAACCCAGCCTCCTGTTGATTAGCCCAATCCATGTAACAAAGCAAGGACCTCATAGGGATCATAGATGAACCCACAACAATAGTGAATTGCCCACAAAAAAATCCTTGCAAACACACAAAGTAACGGTCCCTATGATTCCCTTGTTACAATGTGTAATAAAGTTGGTAAATCTTGTTTTAAAGTTTTTATGGCGTATTAGAACATAGTTACAACGTGCTATATTGGTTGTTACAATTGTTAGAAGGTGTTAAACCTTGTTTGTACATTGTAGCAACGTCGTAGTTTCGTTGTGTGTTTGACGGAATAAGAGGCACATAACACCGAACTTCTCTGAGGAATGTTTGGCAACACCAAATCACCAAGCAAACTCTGAACAACCTAATTACCCACTAATATGATTACCCTCGACAAATACCAGGTGGCAGTCAAATCTGCCGAGATAGCCACTCCAGTTTCAAGCCCAAGTAAACTCTGCTAACATGAGAAAGACTGGGAACGCACGATGATAATGGGGAGCTCCCAAGGTGTTGCCCAGAAAGAGGTGTTTCATTATATGCAATGCTTTATTTCTGGGCTTGTTTTTTATTTCTTTATTACTGTACTTCCTCCCCACGGTTCCTCAAAGATTCAATACCTTTACATTTGAAACTAGTCTCAGAAGGAGGAAACAACAGAATTATGACAACAGAAAAAAAGTACATACATATGTGCTTTTTGTAAGCTGCAAAGGAGCAATGGTTTCAAGCTCAACAAGCCACAATGTAGGACTGAGAACAGGAGATGCTTTTTCACCCACAGGGTTATTAACCATAAAACCGCCTATCCGCCAAGGCCATAACTGCCAAAACTGTGTTGAGTTTTAAAATATACCTGGAAAAAACATCAAGGCAAATGGGGGAGGGGGGACCTCCGACAAGCAGCCAGCTTCCTGTCCTCGTCAAGGTAACTAGGGTTAGTGGCCCTCAGGTAAATCAGGTAAATATGACAACAGTAGCCATAACCGCATGAAGATGAGGAGTCACAATAACGTGGCAGAAATGTGTTGACCAAACCACACACTAGAAAATGAAGGGACAACAACGTTTCAGTCCGTCCTGGACACAATCGACTTGAGAATGGTCCAGGACGGACTGAAACGTCGTCGTCTCTTCACTTTCTAGTGTGTGGTTTGGTCAACATAACCACATAATACAAGTACAGGTGATGATGAACATCAAATACTGGTCATGTGGCCCAGCACCACACACCATCATCAGAGATGAAGATCTGGTAGATAGTGGATTGTAGCACCCTATTATAATACCAAAACTGTATACAGTATTTTACTTAGACATGGGCCCTCAGATAAACACTGGGTTGGCCGAGTTTGACCACCCATTGAATAATTTGAGAGCCAAGCCAGAATATAAGGCAATGTGAAGCAGGACTGAGGAACAGGGTATTAGAAGGAGATACCCTCATACTCTGCAAATAAACCACACAATCACCGCAGGACTCGCCTCAAGCTACTCTACTGCCCCCCATCAGGAAGAAAGCATCAGTAAATGGCCAGGCAATGAAACTGAGGATATGGCAGGGTACATTTACAGAAGAAAATAACAAAGAAGTGTGGGAGGAATTCAACAGAAGATTCCAATAAGTCTTCTTAATAGAGCAAATAAATTGACTGAGTTGTGAATAATGGTGTTGAGTCAAGAAGCACAAGGATTTTGAAATTACCAGAGATAAATTAAGGAGGTACTTGCTAGTACCTTCTGGTATAGGAGGGACATAACTAATACCATGAGACCAGACAGGATCTCACTCTGAATACTGAGTTAGAGAGCTGAAATGCCACATTGTCATCCACACTTGCATGGAAATAAACATTCCATTCATCTGGGCTCTAGGAGACTCGAACTGCAGACCCCACGCATGTGTGGCCGAGGCTCCATCGATTGAGCTATTGAGTAGTCTTAATAAGGAAAGTTTCCAGAAGCAACATCTTGCTGATGTCAATAGAAACAGAGCCTTGGAAAAACAATCTTGAACCGAAGGGGCCACAACAAACTGAGGAGGAGAGAGAAAAGAGAACACCCGGTCCAAGGACCAAGATGGCTCAGGCAGGTGCATGACAAGGCCGGAGGTGAAACAAAGCACGAGAAAGCATATGGAACAGGGTGGAAGTGACATCCACCCCGGAAGCAAACTGGAGCGGCTCCGCTCTGCCAATGCCGTATGATAAGAAGCGACAGTATTCAGCATAAGATGATCGTCCTGAAATAGCCAAGAAAGAAAGGACAGGACAACCCGAACAGAAACAGAAGAAACCTACGAAGAGAGAGGAAATGGCAAAAGGAACGGCAAGAGACATCATACTGTCGCCGAGACGAAAACCGCAGGTGGGACACCATGAATGAAGCCACCTTATCACCATATAAGTGGTGATACACACACGTGTCAAAAAGACCAGACATAAAGAGTAGAGGAGTAGATCAAACCAGCCAGGTATTGGATCGGCCTAATCTGCTGGAAGAGGCAGAGCTGCGGAAAATGCCCTGGGTACAGACACCGAGCAAGCAGCGCTTGACACCAAGGCTGGGCCGGCCACCAAGAAGCAACAAGGAGAACACCCCAAACAATAGGATTCCAACCGAGCCAGAACCCGAAGCAACAGCTGGACCAGGTGGAAGAGGTACAGGTAATCCCAGAGAACCATCAGATGAGCCACTTGAAGCGACCAGCCCCAAAGTGCCAAAATAAGATATTTTATTCATGTAAAGGTACATACATTAAAAATGAGTTACAAACATAATGTCAAATTAATATATAGAGCTAGTACATACAATGCCTGAAACCACTAATACGCAGAGCATTTTGCCCAAAATGGGGTTGCCTTTCAGGGTTGCCTTTCGGGTTGCCTTTTGGGCAACCCATTGCCCGAAAGAGGTTGCCTTTCGGGCAACCAAGGACCGAAGAGACCCCCCATGGGTCAGACAATGAACCATAGGGGTGCAGTCTGAATGGAGCCTGATCGTAGAGCCCCAAGCAAGCCAAATCCGCCTTGGCGAAAGAGACACAGCCGCGAACTTCCGCACCGTGCTATGAGCCCGATGGAAAGACGGAGCCCACCGCCCCAGCCGGGCTCAGCGAGCACCGGTCACAAAGCCTCAACTGAGGGATGGCGCATCCATGTAGACATCAAGCGAGGGCTACGGAAGGTGCCAAGGCACCGAATCCAGAAAACCCAAAGAGGAAGCCGGCGAAACAGCAACTGACACAAGGTCTATGAGGCACGCATCCAGCGGTCGCGAGAGAGGCAGAAGGGATGGCCCCGAAAGAACCAGAACAGGTGCCAAAGCCAGATCCGATCCAGCAGGTAAATCAGCACGGCCAAGTGCAGGCTCCTGCACAACAGCTCACGCAACTGCCAAGGGACCTGGAACCCGGGACCCTCCTCAAGAACAGCAGAAGGTGGTACTGCAGCCGCAGCCATGACTCAGGAGGGAGAGACATGGGCACAGTCCAAAAGTCCCAAACAAGGCTCATCCTAGTCAGAGCCTGGGACGGAAAAAAATACAACTTTCACCAGTTCACGAGGAACCCAAGCTGGGAAAGAACCACACCCCTGGCGAGTAGACAATCAGACTAACTGGGAGCCCACACCAATCAGTCGTTGAGGTAGGCCAAAACTCGAATACCTAGCAGATGTCGAAGGGCCACCACAACCCAGGAAAGATGCTTGAAAATGCTAGGTGCCAGATTCAAGCCAAAAGGAAGGTAAAGAAAGTGGTAAGCTTGTCGCCCCACCATGCAACCAAACCAGTCCCGGAACCCCGGATGAATTGGGACATTCTAAGATGCGTTCCAGAGGTCCAGGGAGACCAACCAACAACCTGGCTCCTAAAGAAGCTGGACCTGGGACAGAGAGGTCACCCAAAAGGAGGGGGCAAGGAATCCAGTGGTTCAGACAAGACAAATCCAGAATTAACCGAAGTTCCGCACAGTCCCATTTCAGCATTGGAAACAAGCAGGAATCCACTTGAGGGACAAGGTCGTTTCAACCACACCCAGGTGCACCCACTCCAAGATGACTCGACAGAGGTGCAGGGCAAAAAGCCTGCCCCACCAGCCCCGAGACATGAAACGCACAGCCAGCCAAACCCAGAGGATCCAGCTGACGAGCCACTCGAAGGGACCAACCCCAAAAGTCGAGGACCTAAGAGAATCCCCGTGGTTCCGGCAATGAACCAATGAAAAACAGTTCTAATGGAGCCGGATGGGAGAGCCCCGAGTGACCTGAACCCTCCGAAGTGCAAACCATACAGCCACGAACTCCTGAACCGTGCTGTGAGCCCGACGAATGGACGGATTCCACCATCCCCGGCCGGCTTGATGAGCACTGGCCACAAAGCCCCAGCCAAGAGATGACCTGTCCGTGAACACATCGAGCAAAGGCTCGGGGAGGCGCCAAGGCACGAAACCCAAAAACCCCAAAGAGGAAGCCAGTGATGCAGCACCAACACAAGATCCCCCAGAGGATGAACCCAACGATTGGAAGAGAGGCGGAAGGGGAGTCCCCGAAGGAACCGAACAGATGCCAAAGCCAAACCCGACCTGACGGGCAGACCAGCACTGCGTAGTTCAGACTCCCACACAACTACTCGAGCAGCCTCCGAGTGACCCAGGACCCCCCTTCATAAGCTGCCGAAGGCAGGACCACAGCCACAGCAACGCTTCTGGAGGGAAAGACAAAGAGGCGGTCCAAGAGTCCTAAACAAGACCCAGCCAGGACCGAACCCAGGATGGAACCTGATGGAGTGGCCTCCAGATCACCAGCAATCCGAACCCTTGCAATCTCGAAAGAACCACACACTTGGCGAGCAGGCAAGCGGACCAACTGGGAGCCTACACCAGCCAGTCGTCGAGGTAGGCCAGAAACCGAATCCCGAGCAGACGCAGACAGGACACCAAGATCCGGTAAAGATGAGTAAATACACTAAGTGCCAATGACAAACTAGGGAAGGCAACAAAAGCGGCAAGCCTGAAGCCCCACCACCAACTGTGCCAGTCCCAGAACCCTGGAGAGAAATGTGCCAAGAAGTGATCCGGAGGTCTAGGGACACCATCCAGGCACCCGGCCTCAACAGTCTTCCGAAGAGTACAAAGGATCCAGGGAACAGACTGCATAAGTGCAGAAGAACTGCAAGGCTGATGTCTGCACTAGAACAGGTGGGAACCTCAGAAGGATGGGGCGGAACGATCACATCCAAATGCACCCACATCAAGATGACATGACGAAGTGCAGGGGAAGAAGCCCACCCCGCCAGCCCCGAACCCCCCAAAGGGGGTAGAAGCTGCCCAATGCCACCAGAGGCACGGAAGTTAACTACAAGCGAGAGCTAACAGAGCAAGCTGCTCCCCCCATTGCCCCATCAACAGCGAAGGGAACAGAACCCCTTCCAAAAGAAAATATATATATATATATATATATATATATATATATATATATATATATATATATATATATATATATATATATATATATATATATATATATATATATATATATAAATACACACATACATGTACATATTATATTATATAATATATATATATTATATATATATATATATATATATATATATATATATATATATATATATATATATATATATATATATATATATATATATATATATATATAACATATATATACATATATACATACACACAAAATGTATAAAAACATACATACATGCATGTAAATAAAATTGAAAAAATAAAATTAAGAAAAGAAAAGACAAACCACTGACCGGTGGGCAGAGAGCACCACACCAACCAGATGAAGAAGGCACTAAGAGCACAAAAACAGCACCAAAAGGCCCACCTCGACAAAAACCCAAGGCCCGTGCACAACCACAACACGTGCCAAGACCCAAAAAGATCAGCCTGCATGCCACAGCAAGACTCCGGAACCCCAGAAGGCAGAACCGGGTCACAAACGAGGTAACAAAAGCCCCCTGAACCAACAAAGGGGGCCCAAGAGGAAGACACCTCCGGAACGAAACAAAAGAACCCAAAGGAACCCGGAATCGAACCTGGGGGAGCCCAAACTACCACATTTGCTGGTGGAATTACACCACAGCAGGGCAATGCACAGCACCAAGACAGAACCCCAGGGAAACAGCCAAAACAGACCGAAAACCTGGGGACAAGGTGTGGGAGCATGCCTAAACAGATAGGAACACTGAGCCCAAACCCTAGGGCACAGACCCAAAACAGACAGAAAACGCAAAAACCGGTGTAAAAGCCAACACCCAAGCGTTCCCAGAGGAACAGAAGACGGACATAAAACCCCAGAAAAGCAAAGAAATGGCAACTGGAGGCTAAAACCCCTGAAAGAAATGAAAAACTCACCTAAAATGCGAGCTCCCACACCCCGGCCTAGGTAAACAAACCAAAGTACCTCCATGGTGGCCAAGCAGGGAGTTATCAACAGAAAAGAAAATGGCCACCACACCAAGGAGCCGTGACCGACACGATAGAGCCGAAAACATGCCAGCAAATGTGGGAAGCAAGGAGACTAGAGGGACGAAAAACCCCGCCCAGAAGAAACGCAACAGAGGCCCCGGGGCAGAACTGTCCTCCACACCCTCTGCTCTTAAAGAAAAGGAAGAGTCCAGGAAGAAAGACAGCATAGAAAGGGCCGCTGGTAAGACCCAGAAGCCTTGGCAGGAGGAACAGGCTTGAAAACCTCCGTCCCCAACCCGACTGTGGCAGCCCCCGAAGCCGCCCGAATCTCGGCACCAACTACACCCCGCCCTGACCCCGAAACCCGCAGACAGTCAGGAGCTGGGAACAGGGAGGGAAAGGGATGAACAGCACCTAACCAAAACGGGGTGGCTCCGGGGCATCCGGGTGGAAAACCAACCTAGCATGTTGCAGCAACCTAAACCTAGCTTGCAACATGGATGCTGCCTGTACTCTGAATAGTAAGGACATCAGAAGAGTACTGGAGAACGAGCAGAGAACACCTCTTGTAAGACTCCGGGTCAAGGTGTCAGTGACCCAAGAAGCAGCACGATGGAGGTAAAAGTAGCGACCGTCACCCTGAGACAAGGGCATAGCAACCAACGAACCCTCACAAGACGGAATGGAACCCGAAAGACACATCTAATGGTCCACCGAGCCCTGACAGGGTTTTCCAGGGCCCATAGACTGACTGCTACAGAAAGCCCGAGCAAGGAGTTGCTAACCGGTTAACACCCAAGCTAACAAGGGGTAGATATAACACTGAAAACCCCTGCGATGTGTACAATCATGCGACCTAGCAGAAGGCCACCAAACACTACCAGTGGAACTATAGCCAAACTAGGCAGACCCCCACCATGCAAAGAAAATAAAAACAAACGAAAACCCTGCAAACGTACACCATCCCCAGAGGCAACAGGAGCCGGTCTCTGCGTAGGTGGCAGGCCGTGCAACACCTTGATGCCCTAACCAGCACAACACCAGTCACTACCCAAGGCCAAACAAGGGCCCCAAGCCCCAGCTGGCCCCAAGGGCGAGACAAATGCCGAGCAGCAAGAACCTCTAAAGGAATGGTTCTCGAACGCCCAAGGGAAGATAACCTAGTCACGCAGGGGCAGTGCTCACAGGGGGCTTAGGGAAGGAAGCCCCTAAGTGCATGCAGCCCCGGTACTGATGAGGAACACCTGGCCACCGCACAACACAACACACAGCAGTGAACGCCACGAAGACAAACACCACCTAGGAAACTGAGGCCAGAGAAGCGTCTGTCCCGGTTGACATTAGCTTACTAACTGGTGCTAGGCAGCCGGCGCGGTGAGGTCTGGGGCCCCCCGTCCCCTTCTCGGGGCGGGGAGGACTGCGCGGACAAACGGTGCTGCAGTAAAGTGTGATGTTTGTTTGTTTGCTTGTTTCCTTGGGATTGTAGGGAGTTTCTACCTCTCTGTTCGTTTTTTTGTTTTAGTTTCTTACCATGTGGGGTTTGTTTTGTTATGCCTACCTTTCTGGGTGCCTAACTCCAGTTAATGGCAGATAAGAAAAAACCCCAACCACAAAGGGCTTTTCTAGGGCCATTGCTCCCTGAAGCCTCTCTGCTCCCTGAAGCCTCTCTGAAGGGGCCAGGTTCTGGCGCTGGTCCCTGGTAGGTCTGAACTTCATACCTAATGTTCTGGTCTAATACAACATACATTAGCCCAATAAGCTCCAAGGAGCCGTAGGGGCTCCCCACAGAAAAGAGGTGCTGACTCAGCGTGCATCCGAGGCAGTCTGCTCAGCCCCAGATGTCAGGCAGGAGTGGCCACAAAGAGATAATTACCTAATTATTTCAATGTCTCTGATTGATTTTTCTTTGTTTTTTTGCTGTAATATTATTCAATAGTGTGTAGTGTGATATATTTATATAATAAAATGTGTGAATCATCGCTGTGCTCAAAATTATGGTCAGCATATTATTGGTTCAATTATTGTGTTCATAAAACAGTAAACGAATACTTTGTCGGTTATTACACTATATACACAGGTTATATATACGTATCTGCATGTTTTGTTTACCATAACGAACCACTAAGTTGATATTGCAAGTCAAAAAGCAGCGAGGTGTGACCACCACATCTACCAGTCAGCCTCTCACTGCCACTCCCTCAATAACTCCTCACTCACTCACATCCTCCTCCTATCATACTGTTTTTGCTTTTATTCACTATATACAGACATTATATATAAGTATCTACATGTTCTGTTCACCATAACTGTTCATCTAAGCTGGTATAGTGCCCAAAGAGCATAGTGGCCACCCCTACCCAGCATGATAAATCATGCAGATATTGCCACCTCCCTCACCAAAATGGCTTCTCCCCCACACTCCTTTTGCTGTTATTACACTATATATACACGTTATATATAAGTATCTACATTTGTCTTCACCATAATGAACTACTAAGATTCTATGCTGAGTGGCAGTGGCAGTGGCAGCCACTCAGCTGCCACTACCTCAGCTCAGCTCAGCTGTCACTCCCTCCCTCCCTCACCTCACCTGACTCGCCACCTATCTCCTCCCACCATACTGTTTTTGCTTTTATTCACTATATACAGACGTTATATATAAGTATCTGCATGTTTTGTTCACCATAGCGAACAACTAAGCTGGCATAGTGAGTCCAGACAGTAAAAGATGGTCACACACAGTCAGCAGACAATGCTACATCCCTCCCCACCAAGATTACTCCTCCCATTACAGCACTAATTATCAAACACAATCCTGCTATTATCAGAATCCTGGTCATTTTTATCACAGTCCGGGGTCTTCTGTAATACTATCATCGCTCACATGTATCCGCGGGCCGTTTAAATCTTGCGTAGTACTCCAACACGTCATATGACGTGATGCACAATTTATAGCAAGTTACTCAACACGTCATATGACGTGTTGCGCACTTTAAGGATTAATGACCAGAGTTGTATAGCACTACCTGGTACAGGTCTTACAGAAGAGAAATCTTCCCAAGAAAGGAAACTCAATAACCAGATAAAAGATATTACTGGCGGTTATCTGTCATCGCTGATGGAACCAGGGAAGGGCAGGGAAGCCTAAAAGCAAGTTCAAAGTGAAGAAGTTTCTCTTCATTATGAAGAGAAATGCAAATAAACTGGCATACATGTCACAAAAATGTTTTATAGCATGGGACCCCCTTATAAGTAAATGGATAAGTTTAAAAGATGACCAATTAAGTTAGTGAAATAAATAAGAGGTTACACATGGAAACTGTATATTATACAACTAAACATAAAATCATTACCACAACTCGCAAAAGTGAGGTAGTAGCCTCCACTGTACCTCTAGCAGTCAAATTAGTAAGTGACTAGCTTAAGAGGTCTGTTTAGTGATTTAGTAAGCTGAGCTCCTTGTCCCATTGACAGGAAAGGAATATTTGAAAAGGTACTTGTCTAGACAGGTCAAGCTATTTCAGTACCAGGAGCCATATGAATTCACAATACCCTAATTGTGCCAATGACATAAGCTTAGAGGCTCTACCAAGGAGGCTAACCCAGAAAAGGGGTAGCATTTATAATGAACTGTTGGAGTCAGGTGTAACACTGGTATACTGTATTCATTAATCGATAACAATTATTAGCACAAGAATCTTACTCTCCCTCTTTCATTTACATAAACATGAATGGCATAGAATCTTACATGTGGGTAACTAAATATGTACAAGCCCAACAAGTAATAACAACATCGTCCAAACTAACACAAATCATCCCCCCCAAAAAATACCTCAAACCCCTTTTGCCTAAGGGAGGAACATTGGATCCAGAAGCAAGTTTTGTCTGCCACCAACAAAAACTGTACTGAATCATCCCCATATTTAGAGACCATTGGCAATCCCAAACTGAACAGCTCGCAGGTGAAAAAGAGCAACAAGCATAACAGCACTAGTAGGAATATTGGTACTGTACCCCTTTAAGCAGTCGATAGGGAAGGTAAGAGTTTCCCTTTCTCAACAAACCAGGATGGATTGACATTATTGGCAAGTAGGTTACCTTGTACATATGTCTGCCAGAACATGATAAAGTTGATACCCTTGTCAAGTTTGCAGTAAATACAGACTATGCATAATGCAACGTCGGGCTATCATATAGAAGCGTAAAATGTATCATCAGATACGAACTCTCAGATGAATTTGAAGAAAGCAAAAAGAGTGCAAACAGGAACAAATAGAGCCATTGTTTATCCCAATGAAATGTGAAAACAAAATACTTGTATGGAGCAAGTAACAAAATCAGTAATTTGATATGTATGGCATTACTTGACAACTCATATCTCTGGTAGTTCAACTTTGAATGGAAATTAGATCCCATGAAATGCAGTCTGAACAAAGCCATGGATACACACTAGAGCCTTACAGCTTATACTCTGTGAAAATTGAGCCAGTTATAGACTAGACTTACTAGACTTAAATGCCAAGAAATGGAAAATCACTTTATTGCCAATGATAAAATACTTGAAATTTTTAAACTGTATCAATATTTAATTTCTTGTAAATAAAAGAAAATATATGATAAATTATAAGACGAGTAACCTAAAATCGTAAACAGTAGCATTTGTTTTATGCTGTAATCTCCAATTTTGAAAATTACGTTAATTATTGCCAAAATAATTTAGCTCCAAAAGGCATAACGTTGTCAGATGAAGTAATTACAGTGCTGATAGTATTTTGTTACCAAATATCATTATAATTACTTTGACACATTTTCAATTTTCTCTGCCCTATATTTTAACTTCGTCTAATTTGTCTATCCCTTCTAAGGTTTAGATCACTCCTTTTCTGGCTGGCCTCTATTGGCTGTTGGACATTCCTCCCTACCCTGGGAGGTCGTGTGCTTCTTTCTGGCCATCTATTCCCCCAAGCTTTCTGGCTTGCAGTTGGGTCCCAATCTTGAGGCAGTTTATTTCCTTCTGGAAGTTATTTTTCCCAAGGTATCCTGCTTGTGGGGTACCTTAGGGTTCTCAATTAGACTAGGACTTTAGAGTACTGTATTTCTTTTTCGGATCTTTTCTTGCCCCTGGTGACCTTTGACATTCTGTCTGGTCTCATCTGGTTTGGTGTTCATTCAAGTGCCAACTGCCTTATGTCAACCGTTTCTTGGCCTCTGGGACTTTGGCCTGGAATTCCCAGATTCTTCTATGGTTGGTTCTACAGTATTCCAACTTCTGGTTGTCATTCTGCCTCTCCATGATGAGTTCGTTCGCTGTTTAAGCAATAATTTTTATTACTTTGTACACAGCTGCTGTCTGCGCTAGGATTTGTTTTTTGTGATCTATCTGGATGTTGGTATCTTTCTGGTCCTTCAATTTTCCCTTGGCTACACAGTGCCTGTGTGATCCTTAAGTGTTTTGTTCACACCTAATGCTTCTCTGTTCTCATGCCATCATGTTGCCAGTTTTCTTATGTTACCTTTCAGAAAAGCCATCATTTCTGTGACAACGTTGGGAGTAAGCTCTGGGAAGCAACTGAGGGGGGGAGGTCCTCCCAGAAATCCAGCTTTGAATGTAATGAAATGCATTTTCTGGTGGGAACTCTGTAACGTCTTGTTCTTTCCATAATTCCTTCTTTCCCTTGGAGTATTTAGCGTAAAGTAATAGCAGCTTTTGAGCATGGTTAGCTGCTTACCAGAACCTTGGTTGACCTGGGCCACTATCTGGATGCCTCAAGATTAGAGGTGTTTGCCCACAGCAATGATCATTTGCCTTGTTTGACTCGGGACTTATTTCTTTCTTTCAAGTAATGCTTATATTGTGCTACCAAATCTTTCTGGTGGGCTTTTCACAGGTTTTGGTAGATCTCCAATTTCTTCATTACAAGTACCTCATAGTGTGTGCCAGATTCCAGTCCTGGCTGCCTTCATCTCAGAGAGAGAGCCAGAGTTTGGCCTTGATTATCAATATGTTATCAATAAGTCTTGGAGGTCTGGTGTAAATCTTGAGGTTCAGCTATACCAGCATGTAAGCACCAGTGAGCTACTAAGGGCCCACCCAAAAATACATTTCATTACATCCAGTGCTTGAGTTTCATTTACATTTTGAATATGACAACTGAAGTTCAATTTGCTGTCTGTATAGACCTAGAAATGTTTCATCTGTTTCATTTGCTCTCAATTTAAGCATTTTTTATTCTTATATCTATTAGGTTGTGATAATGCTAACAATGGTTAAAAATTGCACATGCATGGAATTTGGAAAATAACAGGAGTCCCCCATTCATTTTCATTTTTATCATTGCCTCATATAATATACCAGAAATGTCGACTCTTTAGGATGGGTTAAGATGAATAGAATTAAAATATCAAATTAAGACACACCTTGGGTACTTGAATCACAGTCTTCGTCGATGTATGGGGCAGCCACATGCTCTATCTGTACCACCTGTGGCACCTGCAGCAAGTCAGGCTCCTTTGCCTCTAAGGAATGGCGGGACGGCAGCGAGCTGATGGCAAAGATAACTACAATAAAGTAGATGGAAGAAAACTTAGTAGACACTATAAATATATAGTACAGTATAATAAAGTTAATAGCAAAGTTATGCAGACAATATAGAAATTCATTGTGTTAAAAATGCAAAAATCCAGTATAGAATTAAATGAAATGCCAATTTCTAAGTGAGCCCTGGTGGATCCCTGAAGCTATCGAGCTGAGATGGTCCCAACTACTAGACTGCATCAGCTATGGAGACAAGTTCAGGTTATTAGGGACCAGAACCAGAACCTGGCTTCCCTCACAGAGGTGCAGGAAGCAGGTGACACTCCTCCACCTTACAAGGCAAGGCATCCAGAAAGTGAACCAACAAAGATCACTGCTGGGCTCAATCAGACGGAAGCCTCACAACATGCCGAATGAACTCGCCCAACAACGTAATGAATGACTGAAAATTTCTCAAAAACAACTGTGCACTCATGTGCCCCAACCCCCTCCTACTCATTTTGGGACAGAGGGAATAGGAGTTTACACTGTTCACTGGCTCAAGCCCTCAGTTCTGAAGCAAATGCATGCAGAACAGCCCCAACTGATGAATTGGAAGGTAGGAAGGGGGGGGGAATCAGAGAGCCACTGGGACTCACCCAGAAACTTGGCATTTCATTATACTTAACACTGGTTTTTGGAGTAAGTCCCTTGTGGCTTTTCCTGAAGCTAACTACCCACAGAGAAGAAAAACACAGTGACTCACCAAGGAGGAGGAGGAACCACAGGCAGGAAGCACAAAGACAAGATAGCAGGTCTAGCGACATGGCCCAGTGAAACACAAGGATGATGAGGCCTGGAACCATTAACCAAGTACCGGGTCATCAGTACCCTGTTTGAACACCAGAACCCCCATGCGAGAGTATCAACCCAGGACATAATGGTAAAAACTGCTGCAAGAGTGGAATACTTATGAACGTCATGGGTACAAGGGTAGATCGCAGCCTAGACTTGATGACACTGAGGACAGGCGAAGTATGAGCCTTGAAACAGGGAACCAAGGAAACAGGATTGACCCACAAAACATCCTTCATGACAGAATTGATTGCATAAAGGTAGCAGCGTAGGGCTGCCACCGTACATAGCACACGATACATCCCCAGCCGTACCAACCAAGCATCGACAACAAAAGAAACCCTCCGAAAAGCCAACCATTTCACTTTTCACAAGAAAAGAAGAAGCCAGCTGTAGATGCACAAAATGCCCAACAAGGCCAAAAGACCAAAAATGCCACCTCCGGAGGAGAGCATGAAGCTCAAAGATCCGACAACTAGAGGCCAAAGCTGACAAAAACAGAGCTTTAGAAAAAGAATCCTGACCCAAAGGGGACACCATAAACTAATAAGAAGAAAGTGTAAACACTGTCCAAAGACTAAGTGGGCTCAAGCACTGCACAAGCATGTCGGAGGTAAAATTATGCATGAGAAAGCTTACAGAATGGTGCCAAAGATGCATTGATGACCAGACCACACACTAGAAGGTGAAGGGACAACAATATTTCGGTCCGTCCTGGACCATTCTCAAGTCGATTGTGATGAGGAAGTAGAGAAAGGCAATAAATAGGCAAGAGAGAGGTGAGGAGCAAAGTAAAGTGTTCCGTTCGATGACGTTCTCTCTTTCCTTAGACAGAAGGCGTCTGAGGGCCTTCTTCCTCTCCCGCTTCCCACTAACGTTTTCCTCAAATTCATTAGACTCTGTGTTGACCCTAACTCTTTCTCTTTCAACGGTAAATATTACACTCAAACTTTCGGTGTCGCTATGGGTTCCCCTCTCTCTCCTGTTCTTGCAAATTTCTACATGGAATACTTCAAAACTGTTCTTCTTCCTTCTATTGATACTCGTCCCTCTCTCTGGCTTCGCTATGTTGATGACACTTTTGCTTTATGGCCTCATGACCTTAGTCTTTTCCAGCATTTCCTCTCCTCTCTTAACAATCTGGCTCCTTCTATCCATTTCAAAGTTGAGTGGGAATCTAATTCCCTCCTTCCTTTTCTTGACGTTCACGTTCACAGCTCTGTGTCCGGGTTCTCTTTCTCTATCTACCGCAAACCCATGAGCAGTGCCATGTACATTCACTTCTTTTCCTACCATCCTCCTTCTGTTAAGAAAAGTGTCCTCGTCTCTCTCTTCCTCCGCGCTCTACGCATCAGCGATCCTCAGTTTCTTGATTCTGAAATTACCTTTATCTACAAATCATTCTCTCGCCTTGGTTACCCTTTGCATTTCATCAACTGTGCCTACTCTCAAGCTAAACGAAATTTCTTTCATCCTAAACCTGCTTCCAACACTAGTAGCACTGTACTATGCCTTCTCTTCCTATCTGAACTCAAAACTTTTACCAATACCTTTCGTCCTCTTGACATTAAACTCGCCTTTTGACAAACTAACACACTTTGTAGCAATCTATTTCACACTGCTCCTCCTGCTTCTAATGCTGCTGGTGTTTACTCTATTTCCTGTTCATCTTGTCCTCTCCAATACTTTGACAAAACCGGCCATACACTGAATGACAGACTTAAAGAACACAAGAGAAGTGTTAAGTCTGCAGACACTAACAATGCTCTCTTCTGTCAAGTGAGGGATTCTAATCATCCCAATGATTGGTCTTCCTCCAAAATAATCTTTCCTGCCTCTACACTACACAGACGCCGTTTTGTTGAATCGGCTCTAATACACAACGTACCCAACATGAACTTGAGTCCTGGCTTTGTTGCTGTAGACTCTTTCACAGTATATACTCAAATGCTCTAATCTTTCTAACAAACGTCACCTAACATAGGCTTACCCTTCCATTTATCTTTCTTTCTCTTTCCTTTTCTTTCTCTCTTCTCTCTTTTTTCTGTTCATTGTCTTCTGCTACGTTCCCTTGCTATCCTCTTCTTATTCCTATTACTATCTCCTCATTCGGTGGTTATAATAGGAGCTGCCTCGTATGGGCCAATAGGACCACTGCAGTTCTTATTCCTACTACTATCCCCTCTACTACACTTTACTTTGCTCCTCAGCTCTCTCTTGCCTATTTATTGCCTGTCTCGACTTCCTCATCACAATCAACTTGAGAATGGTCCAGGACAGACCGATACGTCGTCGTCCCTTCACCTTTTAGTGTGTGGTCTGGTCAACATACTTTAGCCACGTTATTGTGACTCATCGCCTGCAAAGATGCATTGACACCAAAGACAAGCAACAGTGGTTTTGCCAATGCAGCACAATAAGACATGACACTGTTCACATTAAGTGCCAATCAAGAAATAACGAAGAAAGAAATGAAAGAACCACATGTACAGAAAGCAAAGAGCAACGATAAAGAGAAAGGAACTAGCAAAAAGAGTGCCAATAAACCTCACATTGTTTTCCGAAAACAACTGCAGGTGGAACACCATTAAAGAGGTAACCCAGTTGCAGTAGAGATTGTGAAAAAGACGTATAAAAAACTCAAATGCAAAGAGCAGAGAAAGTTGAACCAGCAAAGTATGTTACTGGGCTAATCCTCAGAACGAGCTATCCAACAAGAAGGCAGAAAGATCATCCTTCCCTGGTAGGGTTCCAACCTCGCCAGGGCCTGGAGCAACATCTGGACCAGGAAAAAAAAAAAACTACAGAAACCCCCATTGCAACCAGTCTGGCTGAAAGGCATCCTCTGCGAAGACCTGTGAAAGGCATCCTCCGCGAGGACAGAAATGGTTGAACATGTTTCCATTTGCCTGGTGTCTCTGGTCACCGAGCAGTAAATAAGTACCTAGAAGCTAGGCAATTGTTGAGAGATTCAACAGGAATTAAGTGTGGTCTAATGTACCAGTGTGAAAGGCAAAACATATGATGCAAAAGAAATACTGATGTTCCTAAACTAAGTTCCAAGGCATCATCAATTTCTTGGTGATGCCTGGCAACTTAGTATCCAGTGCTGTTGCATACAAAAACTTAAATTATAATTGGTCAGTTAGAAAGCACAGACACACACACCAGTAGTTTCAAAGCGTTATATGACAAAGAGTGTTGGGAAGATAGGACACCACGAGTGTAGCTCTCATCCTGTAACTACACTTAGGTAATCACTTAGGTAATTACACAACAGGCTTGTATTTACAATACAATGACAATGTTTGGGGTACTGGCCAGGCAGGCCATCTAAAAGAGCCCTGCTTGGTGATCTTTGCGATTCAAGTAGCATTTGAAGGGATTAGAGTATATTGGAATGTGACTTCTGGAGGTTATTCCAGATTTACTGAGTGCTTTCCTGTGTCTTTAAAGGACCAATATGACCCCAGCAGGCACATATGAAAGGATACCTATTACTCCAATACAGTATCAACCTGCCCTGACTGTTAAAGATCCTACCCAGAGGACCTGTAGGATCTCACCTCATGGAGTAACCAAGTGCTATAGTTCAGAAAGACAGTCCACTCCTTAAAATGTATCAATGCAACACTGCCAGAGCAGTACAGTAATTATAACTATAATATTATACAAAACCCTTCCCAACATATGATTCCAGACATGGGTTTCTGCAACAGGCAACAGAGTGACTACACTGACTAATTTCGATAAGATATGTAAATGTTTTAATATCCTCTACATAAGTGCAGGCTACAATGGAGAATATTTATTAGCATGAACCATAATAGGCCTTGAAGCATTCTTTAACTTAAAATACTATAAGATGTTGTAATAAATCCTGAACATCTTTTTAGATGGAAAACTAAAAATAAATTTATCATCATATATGCTGTGCTCATCATTGTAAAAACTATAAATCTGTAATACCTTAAAGTAACTCGTTTTTTCATTCTCTGAGAGACATCAGAGTTGCCCCTAGTCATAGGTCTCTCAAAATATTTGTTTGTGGGTGTATTGGGTTCTGACGCTTGTTTGTCCACCAAGATTGGCTTAGGCTTGAGCACCGATGCATAGGGCGGAGGGGCACCTGGAACCTGAAAAGAAAGATATACAAGATTATAGACAAAATATGAAAAAAAGTTGAATGTAATGAAATGCCAGTTTGTGGGTGAGTCTTAGAGGCTCCCTGAAGCTAGCCTACTGATTAAGTGCCACCCTACTTGGAGTCATCAGTCACAGAGTTCTTGTAAGCCTACCGGGGACTACAAGCCAGAATCTGGCCCCCTCACAGTGGTGCAGGGAGCAATGACACATGAACACTTAATATTTAAAGATTATCATCTTGACATTGACCAGAGAAGGCACCCAGACAGGTAGGCAAATCAAAATATTCTACTGCCTGGTTGAAAATGTGACCTATTCCCTCAAACAATAAAAGAATTTCCCCACAAAGAAAACAAACAAGAAAAACTTTGTCCAACTAACCCTCACACGTTAACTCCAAACCCCCACCCATCTTCCCCACAGGAGGAAGGGGATGCCGGCTCGGGTGAGTCTGGCCGCCTCCAGTCAGTTTTGGAATGATAAAAGCCGCCGACCAGAGGGTGGGAGGGTGTCAGGGCGCCTCCGGGTCTCACCTAGAAACTGCCGTTTCATTACATTCAACGCTGATTTTGTGGGGGAACCTCGTCGGTTCCCTGAAGCTAATTACCCACACAGAAGAAAAACAGGGACATACCAGGGAGGCAGCAAGACCACAGGTAACAATCGAGGAAGAGACCGTTGGCTGTGACAGATGCCCCAAGGCAACACAGCCACAGAGGACCAAGGACGTTCACCAGATACTTGGCAGCCAAGACCCTGTTAGACCTCCAAAAAAAAACCATGGCCGAATAACATCCCAAGACATATTCCCAAACACAGCCAAGAGAGTGGCATACTTCCTAACATCATGCACACGAGGATAGACCACAGGCTGGCTAGATTTGATGACACTGTGAACAACCTGAGACACACGAGCCGTGGAACAGGGAATCAAGGAAACTGGATCAACCCAGAGTGCGTCCACCGACACAGAACTGGTGGCCCACATTGTACTTTGGTCTGGAATTTCTTTCGGAAAGCATTGGTTTTGCTTTCCTTGGCCTAAAGTTGTCAGATTGGTGAGCTTCATGCTCTGCTCTCGCACTAGAGATTTTGTTCTATTGATCCTGGTGGTCGTTTAACTCAGTTGCAGCCAGCTCCTTTTCTGATGAAGAATGAGTCAGCAGGCTTCCAGAGAGGTCCTTTAATTGTGGATGCTTGGTTGGTTTGCCCTTGGGTGCATCATGCGCTTTGTCCAGTGGCAGCTTTACATTACTCTCTTTGTGCCACTGGTTCTACTTCTGTGGACTCATTGTGGGTTGATCCGGTTTCCGTGGTTCCCTGTTCCAGGGCTCATATTTCTCAGGTTGCCTGCAGTGTCAGTAAGTCTAATCAGCCTGCGGTCTATCCTCATGCTAATGATATCCGGAAGTATGCCGCTCTGATGACTGTATTTGGTAATACATTATGTCTTTGGCTGATATTTACGCACAGGTTTTTGAGGTCAAACAGGGTCCTGGATGTCAGGTATCTTGAATGTCCTCATGCAGTTGCCTTCGGTCGTGTGTCACAAGCTTTGGTATCTTCTTCAACTTGATACTTGCTGTGTTGCAGTCTCCCTGGACAGTGCAACTTTTTTGTTATTTTCTATGAGTAGTTATCTTCAGGAAGCCAATGGGGCTCTACTCAGAAAATCAGCGTTGAATGTAATGAAACATCAGTTTCAGGTTGAGCCCCGAAGGCTCCCTGACACCCTTCCTCCCCAGGCGAACGTTGGGGGTCTTGGCTGACCCGGACCAGTTCCCTCCTCTCAAATGAGGAGAAAGGTGGGGCAAACTAGTAGGGGGCTACTTTCACGAAATTCTGGTTGTTTGTTTTAATATTTGGGGAGTTCTTTTGGCAATATTGAGGTTACGGTCTCATTTTTAAATCACGCAGCAGTTTGCTTTGATTCACCTATCTTTCTGGGTGCTTCCCTAATGGTGGTAAAGATGATGTACTTTACATTTAAAGTGTTCATATGCCATCCCTTTCTTCGCTCTTCTCTAGATTGGGTCAGGTTCTGGCTCATGGTCTCCAATAGGCCAACATAACTCCGCAACTGATGATTACTAGTAGTATGTCACTTAATCATTGTGATAGCTTCAGGGAGCCTCTGGGGTTCACCCAGAAACTGGCATTTCATTACATTCGACTCTGTTTTTTAACCCAATATTTCTGGTCTCATAAAATATGAGACATTTCTTATGATATAGGGTATTTACAATACAGTACTGTACCTTCAACTTAAATTACATTGCACTATTTGATACAGTAATTATCAACATTTTTTGGTTTCACATGTTAATGATAATTGAACAAACATCTCAAAAACTCACGGCAAGGGAAGACGATGGCGCCGTGGGAGAATTACTGGTGGCAGGTGCAAACGATGTAGTAGGACCACTGCTACAGCTGTCAGGAGAACCTGGATGTGGAGCAGCTGCAGATGGGGCAGGAGGCACATTGGGAACAATAGTAGAGGGCAATGCCAAAAGACGCTTCCGATCCTCCATATACAGGTCAATCAATTGATCTAACTTTGATTCAATATCATCAACCTAGAAAATAACTTTGATTCAATATAATCATTCAAGAAAACATTTAGAATTTGGTCATGAATGCTTGAAATAAAAAATAAAGGTTAATATTCTGAACATAACAATTAAAAATCTCTATGGACTGTACTACAGAGGCAATAGTGCAATCTTCTAGAACATAATCTACACAACATATCACGGAAAATATACAATGAAATTCCCCACGCAACTCATGCACACATGAAGTCCTGTTTTACAGAGAAACTGCACAGCTTGTTTTGGGGATACAATACCTTCCTGCTTGTTTTTTTTTCCTCTTGGCTTGAACTGATCTAGTATCACCAGACTCAGTACCCAGATCAAGCTGGTATCTTTCCACCAAAAACAAATCCAAGAAAATTACGAGAACTACTGATATCATATCAGCTTCTATTGAGTTGATTAAATTCTGCTTCTTGTCTCCTGTAGGCACTAGTGACTCACATGGGAAAGGTTGGGTGCATAAGACTTGGAGCTACCAGGCTGAGTAGCTTAGGGAGTGATCAAGTTGAGCCCCTCACAAAAAAATACCTTAAACTTATCTTTGCCACTGAGAAACGTGCATTGCTACCAGACACACGTTTCACCCACTTATATTAAGAAATCATGGGCAACACAAGCTGAATAGTTCACAGATGAAAAAGAGCAAGAGTATGCCTATAGGCAAGCAAAGTAGTAAGCAGAACAATCCTAATGAAAATATTAAAGCCCAGAGTTTGCAGTTGGGCAAAACCAGTCCTTTTCCCTGTCATAAACTATTGTGATGCATTATCATCTGCACGTCTGAATAGTTCACTATTAACTATAAGCAAACTCTCATAAACTTCCTACTTTCACTGTACTGATAACATAATATTATGCACAAATATATTGACATGTCACTTATGAAATATTATGTGCCTAGGAATCTATGACAAACTGCCTGACACAAAATTACTTAATATAAATCAGCAATTAAAAACAATAACAAACTCAAACCCAGACAGCATGGAACACCATCATTTATATCATTTAACATGCTAAATATAAAAGCAGTCTATACATTCTTAAGTATACAGTACTGCATATCATCAAAACTCTGAAGTGCAATCCTGACCTAAAATGACTCGTTCAGGATCACAACAGAACACATGTGACATCACACATGTGGCATCACACAAAACCCAAGTATCACTGACATTCCAAGAGTTTCACTCAACCAAAGTAAACATGCTTTATTTACTTGAATTTACCAGAGGGCCACCAACACTAATGGCCTCGATGAGGACAGGAAGCCGGTAGCTTGTCAAGGGTCCCCCTATTTGCCCTGATGATCTTTTCCAGCTGTATTTTGAAACCCAGCAGTTTTGGCATTTACAACTTTGGCAGTTAGGCAGTTCCACAGGTTTACAACCCCATGAGTGAAAAAGAATCTCATGTTTTCTGTTCTACATTGTGGTTTGTTGGGCTTGAAACCATTGCTCCTCGTTCGTGTTACATCTGACCTTCTGAAGAAACTGCCCTGATTAACATCCTCTAAATTGTTCAGTATTTTAAAATTTTTGATGAGATCTGCCCTGTTATGCCTGGTTTGCAGTGTTGTTAGCCCAGTGGCCCTCAACCGTTCCTGATACGTGAGATGACAAAGCTCCGGTATGATGTTGCACCTACTCCAGAGCGGCTATGTCTATCTGAGGATGAGGTTTTCATGACTGAATGTAATAATCCAGGTAAGGCACACCAGAGACTTATACAATTGAACGACTACTTTTTTTCTTGAAGGTAAAGGTCCACTTGATTATTCCCAGGGTTTGGTTTGCTTTTTTTTTACTACTGCTCCCACTTGTTGTGCAACTCTTGGTGAATGATGGATTTCGACTCCAAGGTTCTTTTCTTCATTTATCTGTTGTAAGGTAGTGCTGTCAATTCAGTAGTTGTGATGTGGATTGTTGTGCCACACATGCAAGGTCTTGCATTTATCGACATTTAAAAGCATTTGCCAGTTATTTGACCATTTGTGGAGTTCATGTAGATCTCTTTGTAGGGTCTCAATATCACCTTCTTGCTGGTGATATTATCTTTATGTCTAGACATGCTTTATGCTAAGATTCCTGTGCACAAGGCTGTTTGAAATATTAATTGAAGTGGAATGTTCAGCTCAGTTGCACATTCTTACAGCACCCAAGGTGAAACTCCATCTGGTTCAACTGCTTTATTTCTTACTAGCCCCTTGAGTAATTTTTCCACGTTGTCTTGAGATACCTCTATGTATTCTATGGCATGCTCTGGAATTGGTATTGGTGGTGACCCGGCTTCATCTCCTAGGAGTTTGTGTGTTATCCTACTGTGATGACTAGCTGGTTTGGACTCCCATTCATACTGCATGTCATTTGGCAGGGGATCTGGTTCTTTTCCCGTTCAAAACCAGTTTGCCAGGTTTGGGTTCCTGGTGACCTGGCAAAGCCCCAGTTGGTTCCAATCCCAGGTTTGGACCTGGCTGGATCTCATTTGGGACTCTTGGGACTCCCAGTTAGTGTCTCTTTCCCTGCCTCCTACAAATATGCATCACCTGCAGCATCATTGCTGTCTGGTGTTGCATTAGCCCCAGGTGATTTTTTGGCTGGTCAAATGGTTGTGCGGGAGTCTAAACTTTAACTGCATCATATTTCCTCTGGGGAGGTCTCCCCTTCAGTCAGAGATGTTTTCTCAAGGCTGTGTTTCTGTTGGCTTTTGCCTCCACTTTAGGCACTTTTCCAGACACAAGGGTTCTAATTTTTTCGGCCCCAGAGGCCAGTTTGTTCATTTACAGACTTCTTCTGTAATGGTGGAAAATTAGTTGGCTGGCTTCTGGAGATTGACACTTGGTTGGTTCAACCAGGAGTGCAAATATTGCCATGCCCAGTGGTGGTGGTGCTTTGTCACTACCTGTATGCAGATGAGGAGTCACAATAACATGGCTAAAGAAATGTTTATTAAACCACACACTAGAAGATGAAGAGACGAAGACGTTTCAGTCCATCCTGGACCATTACCAAGTCGATTGTGATAATGGTCCAGGACGGACTGAAACATCGTCGTCTCTTCATTTCCTAGTGTATGGATTGTTCAACACCACCTGTATGCTACCGGTTTTGCCTTGTGGACACCTTGTTGGTTGGCCCTGTTTTCTTCGTCCCTTGTTCCAAGGTGCATGTTGCTCAGGTTGTCTGTAGTGTCATCAAAGCTAGCATACCAGCAGTATATCCTCAGGTAGGCACTCTTAAGAATAACGACATGTTAGAGAAGACAACTGCATTGGCTGTCATCTTCTCAAACATGTGTTTAACAAATATTTGGGTTTGGGGGTTTTGGAGGTCTAACAGGGTTTTGGCAGCCTCGTATTTGATTAATGTCCCAGTCAGTCTTGTGTAGTACTGGGCAGGGTTTGCTGCCCCATGGTCTCTTCTTTGGACTAACACCTGCCATCTCTTCTTCTCCCCCCTCCCCCCCTCTGGCAAGTCCTTGATTTCCTGTTTCTCTGTGATTAGTTAAATTCAGAAAGCCACCAAAAAATACCTTCCCCAAAAACAAGCATTGAATATAATGAAATGCCTCTTTCTGGTAGAGCTTTGGTGACTGACTTCCTCCCTACCAGGTTTGTTGGTTTGGGGTGTATCAGCTCTGGACTAGCCTTGGAGTCGGCTGTGGGCTGCAGATCTGGACCACCTGTTGACAATCATCGACACTAATGGGTTTACACTAGTAAGTGCTCCTCTTGGTTCATCTTCATGATTTGCAGTCTTGACCGCTTTGTTGCTTCATTATCTACGAATCTTTCAGTTGTGTGTGTAAATCTATGCTTTTTGGATGCTTTCTCAGCTTTCTGCACCTCTGTGAGGGCACCAGGATCTAGCTCTGGTCCCTGGCAGGCAACAGGGACTCAATAATGGGACGCCATCTCAGCAAGATAGCTTTAGGACAGGCATGTCAAACATGTGGCCCTCGAGCCACATGCAGCCCTTTGCAAGCACACCTGTGGCCCGCACAAAGTATACTGTAATTTGGTAATTTAATGGCCAAAATTGCAGTGTTTATAATTTAAACTTCCACCTTTTAATAGATTTCAAAAGCCCAAAAGAAACACAAATGCAGTTGTGATACAAGCGAGTTAAAACTTCTAAAAATAGACATGACGTTAACTGTTAAACTGGCTAAACCTAAATTAACTATCAAACTAAACCTAAATTTCTTTCAGTTTTTTAACCATGTGATATTATTTTTAATTTATATTTTTATTTTTCAGATCCCACATCAAATTTAAAATGGCTAGTACACCTCCAGCTAAGAGAAAAAGGAAGTAAAGTAAGTAATTATCAAAAGAAGGCACCAAACCGGGAAGGCTATGTAGCACCATCAAATGTGCAAAATAATCAGAGGGCGCTAAATATCACCAAGGATGCCAATACGAGAACAAAAACGCATAAGGCGAACGATATCAAAAGTATCCGAGTCACCAAGAATTCTATTGAGGGACAGGCGACCGCGAGGGGCGGTCGGAAAGCAAGACACACGCTCGTCCTGGAAGTCAGGACATTCAAGAAGGACATGCACGACCATAAGAGGGGCAATGCAACTAGGACAATAAGAAGCAGGGCGGCGCTCCATCAAGTGACCATGGGCTAAGCGAGTATGGCCAATACGCAACCTCGCCAGAGCTGTTTCCCACCGCCGGTTACGGTGGAAGGACGACGACCACGAGGAAACACAACATTTAAGAGTACGTAGTTTGTTACCAGTAACAGACAACCAAGAAGCCTGCCAACGGGTAAGGACGGAGGAATGGATAACCGGGTAAAAGTCGGAATACGGAATACCTTTACGAGAGATGGGACAAGAGCGGACAGCTTCCTTGGCGGCAGCATCCGCACTCTCATTTAAAGACACACCAATATGGCTGGGAACCCAACAAAACTCAACCGACTTGAATTTACTGTTAATAAGAAACAGCCAATGCTGGATCTCGACAACTACTGGATGAACCGGATTAAAGGACCCGAGAGCCATGAGGGCACTACGAGAGTCAACAACAACTACAAAGGAAGACTGACAACGAGAAAGCAGGAGAGGAAGAGCATAGAGAATAGCATAAAGCTCCGCTGTAAAGATGCCAGTCTCCGGAGGTAAGCGACACATATAAGTGCGATCAGGAAAAACAACAGAGTAGCCAACACCGTCTGCAGACTTAGACCCATCGGTGAAGACAGAAACGGAGCGGGAGTGAGAAGAAAAGTGCTCAAGGAAAAGGCGTTTTAGAACCGAAGGAGGGGTAAAAGCTTTAGTGATACGGGTCATGGATGTACAAAACCGCAGAAGAGGGACTCTCCACGGGGGCAAAGAAGGAACAACACGAGGAGAAACATTAGAAATATGAACGGAAAGAGAGTCCTGTAGGCGAGATAACCGGACAGAAAGAGGGAGGTGGTGAAGAGGAACAGGAACCGCAGGAGGGGTAAAAGTTAAAGCACGACAGAGGCGAGAGGAAGGATGTTGTAAGGACCGCGCAAGATAGCGAAGACAGTAGCGATCACGGCGGTCTTGGAGAGACAGGAAACCAGTGTCAACATACAAGCTAAGGACGGGAGTCGAACGAAAGGCACCAGAACTGAGGCGCAACCCAGTATGGTGCAAAGCATCAAGACGACGAAGAGTAGAAGGAGAAGCAGACGAGTAAGCAAGGCAACCATAATCGAGCTTAGACAGGACGAGAGAGGAATGTAAAGCAAGGAGAGTGCGCCTATCTGCCCCCCAAGAAGTATGGGACAAGACCCGAAGGTGGGTAAGGGCCTTAGAGCACTCAACACGGAGGTAAGAGATATGGGGAGACCAAGACAAACGAGTGTCAAGGAATAACCCCAAAAGCTTCACAGAATCTTTGTACTCACCATAAAGTGACAAAGAGGGACGAAGAACTACCCGTTTCCGCGTAAAAGTCATGGCACAAGTCTTAGAAGTAGAGAACTTGAAGCCATGATCGGTGGCCCAAGAGGACACGGCATCAATTGCAAGTTGAAGCCGGCGCTGAAGGAGAGGCGAATCATCACCCTGACAGCAAAGGGTAAGATCATCGACATAGAGAGCGGAGAAGACACCTGAAGGAAGAGAGGAAAGAAGACCATTGAGGGCAACCAGAAAAAGAATAGTGCTCAGAACACTACCCTGGGGCACACCTTTGTATTGCTGAAAAGAGGCAGAGAGAGCGGTACCAAGGCGCACCCGAAAGGAACGACGAGAGAGGAAGCTGCGGAGAAAGAGAGGGAGATGACCACGAAGGCCAAAAGAATGAAGTTGAGATAGAATATGATACCGCCAAGTGGTGTCGTAAGCCTTTTCCAGGTCAAAAAGGACGGCAACAACGGAGGTCTTCGCAGCAAAAGCAGTAGGAATATAGACCTCCAAATTCACCAGGACATCTGTCGTGCTGCGGCACTTGCGGAAACCAAATTGAGAATGGGAGAGGAGGTGATGGTGTTTCAAGAACCACATAAGACGAACGTTAACCATACGTTCAAAGAGTTTGCAGACACAACTTGTGAGGGCAATAGGGCGAAAGTCCTTAGGGGAAGTACCCAGAGACCCCGGTTTGCGAACAGGGAGGACAACGGCATCGAGCCAGTCCTCAGGGACTGACGACGACTCCCAGATCCGATTATACACACTCAGTAAATACTGAGACGTGCACGGAGGGAGATGGTGAAGCATCTCATAATGAATACCATCGGGGGCCCGCCGCCGTAGAACCGCAGAGGGCCAGGGCAGAACGAAGTTCAGAGAGAGAGAGAAGGGATCATTATAGGGAAGCTGAAGACGAGTGCAGAAATCTAAAGGATGAGACTCAAGGACAGGTTTACGAAGAAGGAAAGATTGGGGAAGATGAAGACCAGAGCTAACAGAAGAAAAGTGGGAACCCAGTACAGAAGCGACCTGCAACGGGTCCGCCACAAGAGTATCATGGAGGTGAAGGACCGGTGAAGCATCGGGAACGAACTTACCCGCTACCTTGCGGATACGCTTCCAGATCTGGGGCAGATGAGTTTCGGACGTAATTGTTGAGACATAAGATGCCCAACATTCACGTTTAGCCATGCGGATGGCCCTACAGGCCACCGCACTCGCTTTCCGAAAGAAAAGAAAAGAATCGGTCGTCTGCCTACGGCGGTGCCTCTTCCAGGCTGCACGCTTACAGCGGACAGCCCGAGCACAGTCCGCATTCCACCAGGGAACGCACTTCCGTGGACCCCGAGAGGAAGAGCGAGGAATAGAGCGGAGGGCAGCGTTGAAGACAGTGTCATGAAAAAGGAAGAGAGCGCGAGAGAGAGGCAGAAGGGAGAGGTCAGAGAGAGCAGCACTGAGGGTAAATAGGGTCCAGTCTGCCTTAGCAAACTGCCACCTAGGGAAAGAGAGGGAAGGGCGAAAAGAGAAAAATGAAACAAGGATGGGGGAAATGATCACTTCCATGGAGGTCATCAAGAACCTGCCACGTGAAATCTAAGTAAAGAGAAGAAGAGCAGAGAGAAAGATCAAGACAAGAAAGGGTGCGAGTCCGAGAGTCCAAATGAGTGGGCTTACCAGAATTCAGAAGAGACAGGGAAGAAGAGAGGAGAAATGGCTCAAGAAGGCGACCCCGGGTATTTGTCAGAACGTCACCCCAAAGAGAATGACGACAATTGAAGTCACCCAGCAGGAGCACAGGCTCCGGCAAGGAGTCTAGGAGGTGTTTCAAATCAGGAAGAGAAAGCGGGACATTCGGGGGGAGATAAATGGAACAAACTGTGTACCATTTCCCCACAAAGATACGAGCAGCAGAACAATGAAGATGCGAAGGAAAAAGTAAAGGAACAAAGGGAACATCAGCACGAATCAAGAGAGCAGAAGTATTAGAAGCCCCAGCAACGGCTGGGGGGGGGGGGGAAGAGAGAGAAAGGAATAGCCACGAAAACGACCAGGACGAGCACCAAGCATCGGCTCCTGGAGACAGACACAAAGGGGCGAAAACCGCGAAATCAGAAGTTGGAGTTCAAGGAAATTGGCGTAATAACCTCGAACGTTCCACTGAAGAAGAGACATCGACGAGAAGAGAAAGGACAAAAACAGAGAACAAGGAAGAAACAAAGGCGAAAGAGCAACAGAGCACGTTAAAGAATATCAGGGTCGGGATCAGGGTCAGCAAAGTCAGGGTTAGGGGGCATGGGTAAACTGAGCAAAGACGGAGGGAAGGAGGCGGGAGAACAGACCAGAGGTGGGCGGGCGGGGTCCGGAGGAGGAAGAGGAGGAGACAACGGAGGGGAGCAGTCAAGGGGAGCAGTCAAGGACAGCAGCAGGAAGAGGGGGGGGGGTAGAAAGAGAAAGAGGGGAGCGCACCTCAGCAAGGGCAGCAACTGAGAGGGAAGCGGGGGCTAAAGAAATCTCCATAGCAGGAACAGGGGGCGCAACCACCGAAATGGGAGGGGAAGGAGCGAGAGAGGCAGAAGTAGGGGCCGAGGAAGAAAGCGAAACCTTCTTACCCACCGGGGAGGAGGAAGGAGAAGAGCCAGGCTTACGCTTCTGAATTAAAGAGACAGGTGTCCCAGCAACCACATACTGGGTAACGGATTCTAGCGTCTCAACAGGAGAAGCTGAACGAGAGCACACATGACGGCCGTTTGGAGAGCGATGAACATCAGCCCGCACCGACAGGCGGCGGGGAGAGTCAAGAGACGGAGGGGAAGGATGGGAAGGAGGAACGGAGGGAGACGAGGAAGAAACAGGAGACAAGACAGACCGGGTAGAAAGAAGGGGAACCCCAGACAGAGGACCGGGAGGTGGATCCTTCGGGAGAGAACCCAAAGGAACAGAGGAGGGGTCAGTGGGCGGATCAGGGTCCAAGGCCCGGAAACGGTTGCGAGTCTGAGGACGGCGGGAAGGACGAGGAGAGGAAGAGCGCAACGCGCGAGCATAAGAGATATTAGCATAAGGCGGGAGCCGGCAAACCTGGCGTCTCGCCTCGGGAAAAGATAAACGCTCCCGGTGCTTCAAGTTGAGGACGGGTGCCTCAAGCTTGTAATGGACACACGCACGGGAGAAGGTAGGATGGGCCTCACCTCAGTTGAGGCAACGAGCCTGGGGAGAAGTGCACTCCGACTTAGAGTGACCTTCGCCACCACACAAAGGACACAGAGACAGTCCCGGAGCAGCAGAGGACACCATGCCCAAACCTCCAGCACTTGTTACAGAGGGTGGAAGGGTCCTACCATCAAAGGTAATCTTCACAACCCGGAGGGGTTGACGGCGACTACCACGAGGGGGACGAGTAAACGTGTCCACCTGGAGAATAGAATGGCCCTGGGCAGCAAGGATATGTCGAATATCATCGTGGCAGTCGCGCAAGTCCCGAACACCGGTCGCAACATGGAGCGGGAGCAGAATAGTGCCAACACTGGCATTCAACTGAGCGTTCTTCGAGACCCAAACAGGGGTCTTGCCAAGGCAGGATAATGAAGCCAAGCGGGAAGCAGCATCCTGAGAAGGAGCAGCAACGACATGTGTACCGAGACGAGTGGGGTTGAAAGTAATGGGGGCATCCACGGAATCAACGAGATGTCGATGGAGGGAGAAATCATCAGGAGGCGCAGAATCAAGAGGGAGGAGATCAAAATATTTGGCCCACGAAGTGGGACCAAACAAGGCTTGATAGGTAGCAGAACTGGAAGGAATCGAGCGAGGGCGGCCGTGACGAGGACGGTGATGAGAACCCCCAGAGAGAGAGGGGTTAAAAGGCGCAGTAGTAATAACTAGAGATGGAGCCGCGCCAGGGGACAAGGTAGTCACCACTGGGGGCTTGGGGCTCGACCCAACCACAGAGGAGAGAGGGGAGCCAGGGGAAGGAGTCAGAGAGGCCAAAGGAGGAGCAAGGTCGGGGCCCAATGCAGCGGAGGCTACAGAGCCCGGTCTTCCAACACGGACCGACTCGGGGGCTTGGTCGCCCACCCCACGAGCCTGAGAAGGTAAAGCAGAAACAGTCGAAACAGGGGTCATCATCATTACGAAAAGGAATATTCATTCACGAATGTGCCCCCACACCCACCAAGGAGCCACAATTAGAGGCAGGACACCCAACAAGAAGCTATCGCTGATCATGCCGGGGCCTCCTAGGGGTGCATCGTGAGTATACGCCCCACAAACGCCACCTTAAGAACCGACAGTCCGTCGAGATCGGGTTCAGTGACGAAAGGGGGATTGACAATAAAAGGTTCCCCTCGCTCTCGACGTCGGGTACTACAGTTCTACGGGTGCAAGAGTATGCCTCCTCAAGCATCCGGGCGTCAAAATAGAAGAAGTCCAAGGGAAGAACCAGAACAAGCAAAAGGTCGGCAGGAAACTGCAAGCAGATAGGAGAAGAGGGGGGAGAAAAACGAAACAGAAGGAAAAGGAAAAGGTGCTCAGCATAATTGGAGAGGACGGCAGCAGGAGCACAAGGCTAGAAAAGGACAGAGGACCGTCCCAAGGAGCATCACACTCCGGCAGCCGCCCACTAAGCCCCCCTCACGGCAACAACGAGCTGAGCGGGGAGGGGGAAAAGAGAAAAAGGAAACTGAACAAAGAAGGGTGAGTGTTTCAAGAAAAATAGGAATTATAGTATTTTTGCACAACAGTAAATGAAAAGATACATTGTTTAATTTGCAACAACAGCATTGCCACACCAAAAGAGTACAACTTGAAAGACATTATGAAGCGAATCATCAATAAAAAGAGGCGTCAAGCCTCATGTACAAAACACTAAAAATCATTGAATAGTTGGAAATAAATGTTCATTTTGAACTGTTGTAATTTTTGTACAATGTATTTGTTGCTGTTGCATAGAAGTTTATGTTGCCATTTCAAATTTCTTTAATTTTTTCTTTTGTTAAAGTAATTCATTACTCTGCATTTATGAATGTGGCTAGCCGGTAAACCATTTGCATGCACATTGTATGTTTCCAAGTTTAAGTAATAAAAATATTCTGCATTAATTTTTTATTAAATAACCTCAATTAGGTGTCGTGTGTGGCCCTCCTGACGAAACAAATGTTATGTGGGGGGGGGGTTTAGACCAGGGGATCCTCAGCTTTTATTTATTTTATTTATTTATTTACATACAAGAAGGTACACATTGGGTTTATGGGAGTACAGAGACTTGACGTTTTACATTCTTGTAAAACACTAGCACCCATAGCGTTTCGGCCAGAAACACCTGCTTAACATGCCTGCTTTAGGACGCCACCAGGGCACTACCAGAAAATGGCATTTTAAAACTGTACATTCAACTCTCTGGTTTTTAATAAAGTATGACATTCAAGTACTCTTATCTTTAATATAATTTAGCCCTCCATTGTGCACTTGTCTTATCTTACCTGCCTTTCCACCTTAACAATTCTAGAAGCCAGACTAATCTTCGACTCATATACATCTTTGGCTTTAGAACCTTGCTTCCCTAGGATCTGGTCTAGTCTGGGGGATTAAAAAAAAAAAAAAAGAGTAAAATTACAACCACAATTACAAAATTATAGTAACTATTAAAGACATGTTAATCTCAATCTTAGTGTACTACAGTAATTATATTCATTCAATCTCATGTAAAATATTCAAAGTTATACTGAATATTTAATAAAGCCCATCTTGCAAAATTTAAGGATTATACAGCATACCTAATACTTATTAATATTATCTACCTACAATATAATAGTCAACTTTATTCAGAAAAACTATTTTGAGATTGTGGGAGAGAAAGGAAAGAGACTGTGTGTGTGTGTAATTACATAATTGCAATTACCTAAGTGTGTGTGTGTGTAATTACATAATTGCAATTACCTAAGTGTGTGTGTGTGTAATTACATAATTGCAATTACCTAAGTGTGTGTGTGTGTGTGTGTGTGTTTTACTGTTTGTGGTTTGTAAGTATAATGTTCAAAATATCCTGCCTTTTCTTACTTATACTATCATAAATATCTTAAAGTTTACTAGTGGTTTTGATGCACTACTACCTTTTAATTCTTTTAATCCTTTTACAGTAATTCTAATTTCAGCTACAGTATTTAATACTCTTATTTCTTTGCTCCACAGTCCATTTTTGGTTACATGTCTTTAGTGTGACTATTTTGTGAATGCTGTTGAGGTATGGGCAGCATACTGTACTATAGTACACAAGTAGGTAACATAGGGTATGCCAGCTGAATGTAACTATTTAGTTCTAATATTATTGTTTTTTAAGCATTTTCCATTTGTATTTTTCAAAGGCATTTTCAAATTTGCCTGCATGCCATAAGATTCTCTCCTTGAATCTATATTACATTATATTGGTTTTATTATATTTATAAATTTATATTACATTACATTTATATTACATTGTTTTGTTTTCTAGTGACAGTCTGATGTTTATATTAACTGTCATCTCCTTTTCTTTGTCCAGTTTTATATTTCATTACACAGCCTATATTTTCCTTGGAATATATTCTCACTCTTCCCCATTTTCATTATATAGCATTCGATATGTAAGTCTTTTTCTATGGGGGAGTCCTGTCAACTCCCTGAATCTATCCGAACTGATATGTGCAATATTAGTTTGGGGGTCATCAGTCACAGGAGTTTTTATGCCTACTGGGAACCATGAGCCAGAACCTGGTCCCCTCAGAGAGTCACAGGGAGCAATGGCCTATGAGCACTTTTTATTTAAATTATGTCCTAATTGCTATTGAACGGGAAAGGACCCAGAAAGGTGGGCGAATCAAAACAGGCCACTGTTTCGTTAACCTGTGCAATCTACATCCAAAAAGATAAAAATAACGCCCCAAGAAAGAAACCAAACAAGCAACCCTTCATGTAACTAGCACTTCTGCTCATTAGCTTTAATACCCTTCCCCCCCCCCCCCCCAAACCTAGGGGGAAAGGGGTAGCCAGTTCACCGGAGCTGACAGCCCACCACTACAGCTCTGGAACAGATGTGCTGGCGGTCAGTTCAATCACCTATAGCCTCCAGTTCCTGTTCTGGATTTTGCTGTGTGTGGCTGTAACAGCAGTGTGTGGGGTGGGTGTTGGCCAGGTGTCTTCTTGTACACGGAGCAGCATGTGCGTAAGTAATTATCAAAAAAAGGCACCAAACCAGGAAGGCTAAGTAGCACCATCAAATGTGCGGGATAATCAGAGGACGCTAAATATCACCAAGGATGCCAATATGAGAACAGGAACGCATAAGGCGAACAATATCAAAAGTATCTGATTCACCAAGAATTCTATCTAGGGACAAGCGACCATGGGGGACGGTCAGAAAACAAAACACACGCTCGTCCCAGAAGTCAGGACATTCAAGAAGGACATGCACAACCATAAGAGGGACAATGCAATTAGGACAATAAGGAGCAGGGCGGCACTCCATCAAGTGACCATGGGTTAAGCGAGTATGGCCAATACGCAACCTCGCCAGAGCTGTTTTCCATCGCCGGTTACGGTGGTAGGAGGACGGCCACGAGGAAACACAACATTTAAGAGTACATAGTTTGTTACCAGTAACAGATGACCAAGAAGCCTGCCAACGGGTAAGGATGGAGGAATGGATAACCGGGAAAAAGTCGGAATATGGAATACCTTTACGAGAGATGGGACAAGAGCGGAGAGCTTCCTTGGCGGCAGCATCGGCACGCTCATTTAAAGACACACCAATATGGCTGGGAACCCAACAAAACTCAACCGACTTAAATTTACTGTGAACAAGAAACAGCCAATGCTGGATCTCGACAACTACTGGATGAACTGGATTAAAGGACCCGAGAGCCATGAGAGCACTACGAGAGTCAACAACAACTATAAAGGAAGACTGACAACGAGAAAGCAGGAGACGAAGAGCATAGAGAATAACATAAAGCTTCGCTGTAAAGATGCTAGTCTCCGGAGGAAAGTGACACATATAAGTGCGATCAGGAAAAACAACAGAGTAGCCAACACTGTCCGCAGATTTAGACCCATCGGTGAAGACAGAAACGGAGCGGGAGTGATAAGAAAAGTGCTCAAGGAAAAGGCGTTTTAGAACCGTAGGAGGGGTAAAAGCTTTAGTGATGTGGGTCAAGGACGTACAAAACTGCGGAAGGGGGACTCTCCACGGGGGCAAAGAAGGAACAACACGAGGAGAAACATTAGAAACACGAACTGAAAGAGAATCCTGTAAACGAGATAACAGGACAGAAAGAGGGAGATGGTGAAGAGGAACAGGAACCGCAGGAGGGGTAAAAGTTAAAGCATGACAGAGGCGAGAGGAAGGATGTTGTAAGGACCGCGCAAGATAGCGAAAACAGTAGCGATCACGGCGGTCCTGGAGAGACAGGAAGCCAGTGTCAACATACAAGCCAAGGACGGGAGTCGAACGAAAGGCACCAGAACTCAGGTGCAACCCAGTATGGTGCAAAGCATCAAGACGGCGAAGAGTAGAAGGAGAAGCAGACGAGTAAGCAGGGCAACCATAATCGAGCTTAGACAGGACGAGAGAGGAATGTAAAGCAAGGAGTGCGCGCCTATCCGCTCCCCAAGAAGTTTGGGACAATACCCGAAGGAAAGTAAGGGCCTTAGAGCACTCAACACGGAGGTAAGAGATATAGGAAGACCAAGACAAATGTCAAGGAATAACCCCAAAAGCTTCGCGGAATCTTTGTACTCAAGGGGATGACCATAAAGTGACAATAAGGGACGAAGAACGACCCGTTTCCGAGTAAAAGACATGGCACAAATCTTAGAAGTAGAGAACTTGAAGTCATGATCAGTGGCCCAAGACGACACGGCATCAATCGCAAGTTGAAGCCAGCGTTGAAGGAGAGGCGAATCATCACCCTGACAGCAAAGGGTAAGATCATCAACATAGAGAGCGGAGAAGACACCTGAAGGAAGAGAGGAAAGAAGACAATTGAGGGCAACCAGAAAAAGTAGTGCTCAGAACACTACCCTGGGGCACACCTTCGTATTGTTGAAAAGAAGCAGAGAGAGCGGTACCAAGCCTCATCCGAAAGGAACAACAAGAGAGGAAGCTGCGGAGAAAGAGAGGGAGAAGACCACAAAGGACAAAAGAATGAAGCTGGGATAGAATATGATATCACCAAGTGGTATCGTAAGCCTTTTCCAGGTCAAAAAGGACGGCAACAACGGAGGTCTTCGCAGCAAAAGCAGTACGTATATAGACCTCCAAGTTCACCAGGACATCTGTTGTGCTGCGGCACTTGCGGAAACCAAATTGAGAAGGGGAGAGGAGGTGATGGTGTTCCAAGAACCACATCAGATGAACGTTAACCATACGTTCAAAGAGTTTGCAGACACAACTTGTGAGGGCAATAGGGTGAAAGTCCTTAGGGGATGTTCCCAGAGACCCCGGTTTGCGAACAGGGAGGACAACGGCATCGAGCCAGTCCTCAGGGACTGACGACGACTCCCAGATCCGATTATACAGACTCAGTAAATACCGAGATGTGCATGGAGGAAGATGGCGAAGCATTTCATAATGAATGCCATCGGAGCCCGCTGCCGTAGAACCGCAGAGGGCCAGGGCAGACTGAAGTTCAGAGAGAGAGAGAAGGGATCGTTATAGGGAAGGCGAAGACGAGTACAGAAATCCAAAGGGCAAGATTCAAGGACAGTTTTACGAAGAAGGAAAGATTGGGGAAGATGAAAACCAGAGCTAACAGAAGAAAAGTGGGAACCCAGTTCAGTAGCGACCTGCGACAGGTCCGCCACAAGAGTACCACCGAGGTGAAGGACCAGTGAGACATCGGGAACGAACTTACCCGCTATCTTGCGGATACTCTTCCAGATCTGCGGCAGAGGAGTTTCGGACGTAATGGTGGAGACATAAGATGCCCAACAATTATGTTTAGCCATACTGATGGCCCTATGGGCCACCGCACTCGCCTTCCAAAATAAAAGAAAAGAATTGGCCGTCTGCCGGCGACGGTGTCTCTTCCAGGCTGCACACTTACAGCGGACAGCTCAAGCACAGTCTGTATTCCACTACGGAACGCACTTCCGTGGGCCCCGAGATTAAGAGAGGGGAATAGAGCGGAGGGCAGCGTTGAAGATGGTGTCATGAAAATGGAGGAGAGAGCGAGGGAGAGGCAGAAGGGAGAAGTCTGAGAGAGCAGCACCGAGGGGTAAATAGGTTCCAGTCTGCTTTAGCAAACTGCCACCTAGGGAAGGAGAAGGGAGGGTGAAAAGAGAAAAAGGTAACAATGATGGAGAAATGGTTACTACCATGGAGGTCATCAAGATCTTGCCATGTGAAATCTAAGTAAAGAGAAGACGAGCAAAGAGAAATATCAAAACAGGAAAGGGTGCGAGTCCGAGAGTCCAAATGTGTGGGCTCACCAGAATTCAGAAGAGACAGGGACGAAGAGAGGATGAACGGCTCAAGAAGGCGACCCCGGGTGTTCGTCAGAACATGACCCCAAAGGGAATGACGACAATTGAAATCACCTAGCAGGAGTACAGGCTCCAGCAAGGAGTCCAGTAGGTGTTTCAGATCGGAAAGAGAAAGCGGGACACTCAGGGGAAGATAAATGGAACAAACAGTGTACCATTTCCTCACAAAGATATGAACAGCAGAACAATGTAGAGGCGAAGGAAAAAGAAAGGGGACAAAGGGAACATCAGAGCAAATCAAGAGAGCAGAAGAGTTAGGAGTCCAGCAATAGCTGGGGGATCGGGGGGGGGGGGGGGGGAAGGAATAGCCACGAAAGCAACCAGGACGAGCGCCAAGCATTGGCTCCTGGAGACAGACACAAAGGGGCAAAAACCGTGAAATCATTAGCTGGAGTTCGAGGATATTGGTGTAATTACCACGAATGTTCCATTGAAGAATAGACATCAACGAGAAGAGGAAGGACAGCAACAGAGAACAACGAAGAAACAAAGTCGAAAAGGGAACACAGCACATTAAAGACGGGCAGGATCAGGGGTCAGGGTCAGCAAAGTCAGGGTTAGGGGGCATGGGTAAACTGAGTAAAGAAGGAAGGAAGGTAGCTAGAGGACCGACCAGGGGCGGATGGGCAGGGTATGGAGGAGGAAGAGGGGGGGGGGGGGATAACCGTGGATCAAGGACAGCAGGAGGAGGGACAGAAACAAGGGGATGCACTTCAGCAAGGGCGCCAACCGAGAGGGAAGCGGGGGCCAAAGAGACCTCCATAGCAGGAACAGGGGGCATAACCACCGAAACGGGAGGGGACGGAGCGAGAGAGTCAGAAGTAGGGGGCGAGGAAGAAAGCAAAGCCTTTTTACCCGCCGGGGAGGAGGAAGGAGAGGAGCCAGGCTTACGCTTCTGACTGAAAGAGACAGGTGTCCCAGCAACTACATACTGGGCAATGGATTCCAGTGTCTCAACAGGAGAAGCTGAACGTGAACATACACGACGGCCTTTGGGAGAGCGATGGACATCAGCCCGAACCGACAGGCGGCGTGGAGAGCCAATACACAGAGGAGAAGAATGGGAAGGAGGATTGGAGGGAGACAAGGAAGAAGACATAGGAGACATGACAGACTGGGCAGGAAGAAGGGAAACCCCAGACAGAGGACCAGGAGGGGGACCCTTCGGGACAGAACTCAATGGAACAGAGGAGGGAGCAGTGGGCGTATCAGGGTCCAATGCCTGGAAACGGTTTTGAGTCTGAGGAAGGTGGGAAGGACGAGGAAAGGAAGAGCGCAACACGCGAGCATAAGGTGTGAGCCGGCGAACCTGGTGCCTCGCCTCAGTTAAAGATAAACGCTCCCGGTGCTTCAAGGTGAGGACGGCTGCCTCAAGCTTGTAATGTATACACGCACGGGAGAAGGTAGGGTGGGCCTCACCGCAATTGAGACAGCGAGCCTGGGGAGAAGTGCACTCCGACTTAGACTGACCTTTGCCCCCACACAAAGGACAGAGAGAGACAGTTCCAGAGCAGCGGAGGGCACCATCTTGAGCTTATCTTGAGATGATTTCAGGGCTTTTAGTGTCCCCGCGGCCCGGTCCTCGACCAGGCCTCCACCCCCAGGAAGCAGCCCGTGACAGCTGACTAACACCCAGGTACCTATTTTACTGCTAGGGAACAGGAGCATAGGGTGAAAGAAACTCTGCCCATAGTTTCTCGCCGGCGCCTGGGATCAAACCCAGGACCACAGGATCACAAGTCCAGCGTGCTGTCCGCTCGGCCGACCATGCCCAAACCTCCAGCACTTTTTACAGAGTCGAGGAGAGGAAATGTACTCCTGGACGGAGCACCTGGCACCAGCAAAAATGACAGACGGCGGAAGGGTCCTACCATCAACGGTAATCTTCACAACCCGATGGGGTTGACGGCGACGACCACGAGGGGGGACGAGTAAACGAGTCTACCTGGAGGACAGAATGGCCCTGGGCATCGAGGATATGACGAATATCCTCGTGGCAGTCCTGGAGATTCCGAACACCGGTAACAACATGGGGTAGGAGGAGTATAGTGCCAACACTGGCATTTATCCGAGCGATCTTGGAGATGCGAACAGGGGTCTCGCCAAGGCAGGACAAGGCGGCCAAGCGGGAGGCAGCATCCTGAGAAAGAGCAGCAACGACACTTGCACCGAGACGGGTGGGGTGGAAAGTAACAGAGGCATCTATGGAATCAACAAGGTGCCTATAAAGGGAGAAATCGTCAGGAAGCGCAGAATCAAGAGGGAGGAGATCAAAGAATTTGGCCCACGTAGCAGGACCAAACAAGGCCTGATACACATCAGCACGGGAAGGAATCGAGCGAGTGCGGCCGTGTCGAGAACGGCGTTGAGAACCCCCAGAGAGAAACGGGTTAAAAGTTGCAGTAGTCACAACTAGAGACTGAGCCGTGCCAGGGATAAGGTGGTCACCACTGGGGACTTGGGGCTCGACCCAACCACAGAGGAGGGAGGGGAGCCGAGGGGAGTAGTCAGGAGGGTCAAAGGAGGAGCAAGGTCGGGGCCCAACGCAGTGGGGACTACAGAGCCCGGTCTTCCAATACAGGCCGACTCGGGGGCTTGGTCGCCCACCCGACGAGCCTGAGAGGGTACAAGAGGAACATTCAACAACATAAATACGAAAAGAAACATTCATTCACGAATGTGCCCCCACACCCACCATGGAGCCATAATTAGAGGCAGGACACCCAACAAGAAGCTATCGCCGACCAAACAGGGGCCCCCTAGGGGTGCGTCGTGAGTATACGTCCCACAAACGCCACCTTAAGAACCGTCAGTCCGTCGAGATCGGGTTCAGTGACGAAAGGGGGATTGGCAATAAAAGGTTCCCCTCGCTCGAGACGTTGGGTACTACAGTTCTACAAGTGCAAGAGTATGCCTCCTCAAACATCCGGGCGTCAAAACAAAAGAAGGCCAAAAGAATGATCAACAGGCATAAGGTCAGCAGGAAATGACAACGAGAAAGGAGAAGAGGGGGGGGGGTTGAAAAACGAAAGAAAAGGAAAAGGAAAAGGCGTCCAGCAAAATTTGTGAGGACAGCAGCAGGAGCACAAGGCTACAAAAGGACAGGGGGACCGCCCCAAGGAGTATCGCACTCTGGCAGCCGCCCACCAAGCCCCTTTACGGCAGCAACGAGCTGGACAGGGAGGGGGTGCATGCGCCTAAGGAAATCTTCCCTAGGTGTTCCGTAAGCACTGCCCTTGGTAAAGCACTGTTGCATGAAGGGTTGCTTATTTTTTTTTTTTTCTGGGGGAGTTATTTTGATCTTTTGGGATGTAGATTGCACAGGTTAATGGCAATTAACCAGTCGATGGCAATTATGACCATACATACTCTAAATGTAAAGTGCTCATAGGTCATTGCTCCCTGCGCCTCTTTGAGGGGACCAGGTTCTGGTTTGTGGTTCCCCACAGGCAAAAGAACTCCTGTGACTGATCACCTCAAACTTATATAGCACATTTTAGTTCGGGTAGCTTCAGGGATTCTCCAGGGCTCACCCCAGAAAATGTAGTTTCATTACATTCAACGATGGTTTATTTTTAACTTTCCGCAAAATTTGCATTACTGTACCTGTAAAACACATCAGTATTGTATTGTTACACATGCTGGCAAATCATTCACACCAATTATAATAATTAGTAGGGGCTTTACTTATTATATACTAATCCTTGTTGTGCTCACTTTTAACCTACTTTGAACTGATCGTTGTATGTGGGACCCCACGTACTGCTCCATGATAAAACTAGTACCGAGTCCAGTAATTACCTAAGTGAAATTACCTAAGTGTAGTAACCCAAGTGTAGTTACTGGATTAGAGCTACGCTCGTGGTGTCCTGTCTTCCCAGTATTCTTTATCATAGAACTCACCTAGTTGTGCTTGCAAGGGGTTGAGTTTTGGCTCTTTGGTCCTGCCTCTCAACCGTCAATCTACTGGCATACAGATTCCTGAGCTTCTCAAGCTCTATTGTATCTAGATATCTACATTTGAAACTGTATGAAATCAGCTTTCACCACATCACTTCCTAGTGCGTTCCATTTACTAACTACTCTGACACTGAAAAAGTTCTTTCTAATGTCTCTGTGGCTCATTGGGTACTCAGTTTCCACCTGTGTCCCCTTGTGCATGTACCATCTGTGTTAAATAATCAATCCTTGTCTATCCTGTCAATTCCCCTGAGAATTTTGTATGTGGTGATCATGTCTCCCCGAGCTCTTCTGTCTTCCAGCGACATTAGATGCAGTTCCCTCGGCCTTTCCTCGTAACTCATGCCTCTTAGTTCTGGGACTAGCCTAGTGGCATACCTCTGAACTTTTTCCAGCATCGTCTTGTGCTCGACAAGGTACGGACAGGCTCCATGCTGGGAGTGAATACCCCAGGATTGGCCTTACATATGTATTTATTAACTTTTATTTATTTATATATACAAGAGTTCTTATATTCTTGAACAGCCACTAGTACGCGTAGCGTTTCGGGCAAGTCCTTAATCCTAAGTTTCCTGGAATACGACCCAGCGAAAAATCGTTTAACAACCAGGTACCCAATTTACCGTTGAGTTAAACAGAGGCTACTGTTATAATTTTGCGTCCAGTAAATCCTACCCCGGCCAGGATATGAACCCAGGCCAAAGCGCTCACGAAACACCAGGTGAGCATTTTAACCACTACACCATTCAAAAGGTGACACCTAGTGTTAACGCTTGCATCAGAGGAGCTCCAGGATATTTCAACAATCCTAAGTACTGTAGTACAAGTTAATGATAGTGAGTGGTGTCCCAAGGAACATAAAGGTATAGTGCTTTTGAAAAATAGGTGAGATAACAGGAATGTGTCAGGGGAAGTGAAAAAATTGGATGAGAAAAAGTTGCCCTAGTGTTCCAGTGCGGACAAGAACATTCAAGATGGCTGCCGGCAAGAGGAAAAACAAAACAGAGCTTGATTTTGGGGGATTCAATGAAAAAAAGCATTGATATAAGCAGTCTACACAACAAGTTGGCAAACTAGATACCATAGTGAACTCTCATGTAGAAATAATCAGTAAATTGAAAGAAAGTAATGACCATTTGTGTAGCAAAGTTTTATGTCTTGAGGGTTTAGTGAAGGACTTACACAACGACAAGAATCAATTGGAAACAAGTTGCAAAACCATGGAAGAGGAAAATAAACTCTTAAAAATAGCTTAGGAAGAAGTTAGAGCAAATTTAAACATAAATGACTACTATAGGTTAGGTAAGGAAATTCAACAGGAGAAACAGCTTTTGTCAGCACAGATGGAGGAAGTTACACAAGGAATAGAACAGTGCAAATAGGATATGCAACTCACCGATGCACAAGTGGCCAAGAAGGAAAAAATTGAAGAAGCAGTAAAGGAAGCCAAACACTGCAGCAACCAAGATAAAACAAACATTAGGTTGGAAGTGAGAAAGGAATTGGCATCTAATCCGAAGTTGGTGCAAAACACAGTTGATCGGAGTAAGTCCCTGATAATTTTTGGTTGCAAAGAAAAGGAGATAACATCTAGGTCAGAAAGAGCCGTAGAAGAAGCGAAAGTAGTAGATAAAATTGTTGGCCTCATGGAAGGTCTTACTACCATAGAGAATGTGTGCGAATACAGGAGAATAGGCAGGTACGTAAAAGGGAAAGATCGACCTTTGAGGATCACTCTAAATGGTGCCAAATAGAAGGAAGAAGTACTAAGGAATGCTAAAAACTAACAAAGTGATGAGGACGGGAAAGTGTGGTCATTAAGATGAGATCTTTCAAGAGAAGACAGAGAGAAGCTGAAACTAAACCTTGAAGAGGCAAAACGTCTAAATGAGAGCAGGAATGAAGAAGAAATAAGTTCTTTTTTCTACAAAGTGATAGAGGTAGGCAGGCCAGTAAAATGGTACAAAAAGACAAACCAACAAAATTGCTAGAGAGAGGGGTAGTGAAGAATAAGGAGGTTATCTTGAGATGATTTTGGGGCTTTAGTGTCCCCGCGGCCCGGTCTTCGACCAGGCCTCCACCCTCAGGAAGCAGCCCGTGACAGCTGACTAACACCCAGGTACCTATTTTACTGCTAGGTAACAGGGGCATAGGGTGAAAGAAACTCTGCCCATTGTTTCTCGCCGGCGCCTGGGATCGAACCCAGGACCATAGGATCACAAGTCCAGCGTGCTGTCCGCTCGGCCAACCGGCTCCCCTGGTGGAACAGGGGAACATGTTCCTGAAAATAGTATACATCAATGTAGATGGAGTGAGATCGAAGATACTGGAGTTAAGTGATGTAATACAGCTGCAGACACCAGACATTGTTGCACTCAAGGAGACAAAACTTGATGTTATTTTAAATGAAGTCATATTCCCAAGGGGCTACTCAATTTGGAGACGGGGCAGAAAAATTAGATAAGGCGGTGGCATTACTGTGCTGGTGAAAGAACATCTAAAGGTGAACGAAATAATGATTGCCAATCCACGAGAAATTGACATAATAGCACTAGAGATCTGCCATGAGGATGATAAACTAATGATCATAAATGCATATAGTCCCCTGCCAAGCAACACATGGACAAAGGAGGAGCTAGATAGTAAACGAGAGGGTCTTATAACAATAATGAGAGAGATTATAGCGAAAATGGATAAAGATAGATCAAGACTATTGATAGTCAGGGACTTCAACTTCAAATCCATAGACTGAGAAGCATATGAAGCTAGAACAGAGGATTTTTGGACCTGCAGATTTGTTGACCTCATCCTGGAAACATTCTTGTATCAACATGTTAAACAAGCTATGAGGATGAAGGAAGGGGACATTCCCTCCATGCTAGATTTTATATTTACCAGGAAGGAGGAAGAGATATTTGACATTCAGTACATTCTTCCCTTGGATAAAAGTGACCATGTCTTTTTGGGAATAAAGTATGCAATGCATTATAATCTGGAAGAAAATAAGGAGGTTGAAGCAGTTGAAAAACCCAACCTCAGGAGAGGACATTATGGCGACCTTAGAATTTTTTTTAGTGAGTATAACTGGACAGACTTGTTGCTAGGCAAGGAAGTAAATGAGATAAGCTTTAGACAATCTTACAGAGGCACTTCACAATATTAACTGGGATTCTGAATTCAATAATACCCATGATATAAATTCATTAGCTAACCTCTTCCTCTCCAAAACTCTAAGCCTCTACAACCTTCATTGTCCCCTTCTTACAAAGCAAGTAACTGACAAAAGATTAAACAATCCATGGCTCACAAATGGCATTCTCAACTCAATCAACAAGAAACATGAATATGAAAAGAAAGTTAGGATTGGCCTAGTTTCAAAGGAAGTAGCTAAAAGGTACTCATCAATGCTTACCAGTATCATAAGAAAGGCAAAACTTGCATATTATGTGAATAGATTCAATGAAGCAAAAGGCAACATGAAAAACACTTGGAAAACTATCTCTAGTATCCTAGGAACTAAACAACACTCACATAACCAAATAAAACTCTACAAGGATGGGGATATACCGTCAACTGATTTAGAAATGGCAAATGAATTTAATAGTTTCTTTTCATCGGTTGGCGCTAATCTTGCCAGTAAAATCCCACAGACTCAGACACATATTAACACATATCTCTCAGGCAGCTATCCAAACTCTCTTCTCCTTTCACCAATCAGCCCGGCAGATGTTGTGTCCATCATACACTCTCTAAAAACCAAGGCAGGGAACACCAGTGAAATTCCGTCCATTGTGTACAAGAGAGCCTCCCATGCCCTTGCCCCACTACTGTTCAACAAATCTATAGAGTGTCACACCTTCCCTGATATCCTCAAAAAAGCAAGAGTAACGCCAGTCCATAAAGGAGGCAATCCGGCGGACATAAACAATTATAGACCAATATCAAATCTACCCATTCTATCAAAAATATTTGAAAAAATTATTTACAAACAGCTCTATTCCTACCTCGTAAAATTCGACATACTCAGCCCCTGCCAGTTTGGCTTCCGGTCCCAAAAGAGTACCAATGATGCAATCATTAGTCTCCTTGACATTATCTACTCAGCCCTTGACAAAAATGAGTTTCCGATTGGACTCTTCATTGACCTAAGAAAAGCCTTTGATACTGTTAATCACAACGACCTCTTATTTAAACTCCAGCATTATGGAATCCGAGGCCTTGCCCTTGACTACATCCGATCCTATCTTAGTGACAGACACCAATATGTAGCCATCAATGATACAACTTCTTCCACTCTACCAATTACCGTTGGAGTGCCACAGGGCAGCATCTTAGGACCTCTTCTATTTCTTATATATATAAACGATCTGCCTAATGTCTCTAATATTCTCAAACCTATATTGTTTGCTGACGATACTACCCTTATCTACTCAAACCTCAACCCACATACACTAAATAATGTTGTGAATAATGAATTAAAAAAAGTCCACTTATGGATGTCAACGAACAAACTAACATTAAACATCGAAAAGACTTACTACATCTTATTTGGAAGCAAATCATCAAATGCAATTCAGCTACAGATAGACAACATTAACATCAGTAATAAAAATGATGGCAAGTTTCTTGGCCTATTCCTAGACAAGAGACTCAACTTCAGCACCCACATTCAACACATAACTAAGAAAGTCTCTAAGACAGTTGGTATACTCTCCAAAATCAGATATTATGTTCCTAACTCTGCTCTCCTCTCACTATATTATGCACTAATCTACCCCTATCTTAATTATGGTATCTGTGCATGGGGGTCTACCACTGCAAACCACCTTAAGCCCATCATCACACAGCAAAAATCTGCTATCAGAATAATAACTAACTCTGCTTTCAGACAACACTCAGCTCCCTTGTTTAAATCTCTAAACTTGCTAAATATTAACTCCCTCCACACATTCTCTTGTGTCAACTACATTTACAAAACCCTGTTCTTAAATGCAAACCATGCTCTGAAACTCTCCCTGGACAGATGTAATAGGACCCATTATCACCACACCAGAAATAAATATCTCTTTGATATCCCCAGGGTCAAACTTAATCTGTGTAAACACTCTATGCAAATTAAGGGACCTAGTCTATGGAACTCACTCCCTAGTGAATTGAAAAACTGTAAAACTCTTGCCTTATTTAAAAGCAAAACCAAAAAGTACCTAACTTCATCTATTTAGTTTCCTACACTGAGCTTTAAATTTGCTCTGTACCTAGTGGTACCCAATCTCCTAATTTTTATGTAATATCAAACAACCTTATCATTGTGTTCATTGCTGTCTTCTTTTATGTGCTAGCCATATGCTGTATTGTGACTACCAATTTTTGTCAACTACCATTCAAGCTGTCATTGCAATCAATCTTATATTGTTTCTGCTGTATTGTGCCTACCAATTTGTTGTCAACTACCATTTTAAGCTGTCATTGCAATCAATCATAGCTACCTATGTGCTTTAATATACTGTACCTATAATTTTCTCTCATCTTTTTTTTTTTCATTCCATGTAATCTGTTATTTTTTTGTCTATAAATTTTGCAAGTATTTACCTCCTTAAAATTTTCTTAGATTAAGGACCTGCCCGAAACGCTGCGCGTGCTAGTGGCTTTACAAGACTGTAATTACCATAATTGTATCCTCACATTCCTTATGTACATTCTTGTATATGCATAAATAAATAAATAAATAAATAAAAGATGTATGTCAAGTTTTGTGAAATATATGATAAAGGCACAAAAAAATATATACCAAAACAGAGATGCAGAACTAGGAAACAGGATTGGTTCAATAGTAATTGTGAGAGGGCCAGAGACCAAAAGACACAAAAATGGAATCAATATAGTAAGAGGCCAAACCCCCAACCATACCGGCGATACAAAGATGCAAGAAACAACTACACGGCAGAGAGGAGAAGGCAGAAAGAAATTTTGAAAAAGGGATTGCAGACAAATGTAAAACAGAACCAGGTCTATTCTATAAATTCATAAACAACAAATTGCAGGTAAAGGATAATATTCAGAGGTTGAAAATGAGAAACAGATTCACAGAAAATGAAAAGGAAATGTGTGAAACATTAAACAAAAATTTCCAAAGTGTGTTTGTACAAAATGAAATCTTCAGGGAACCAGACACAATAAGAATTCCAGAGAACAACAGAGCACATAGAGGTGTCTAGAGACAAAGTGGAAAAAATGCTCAAAAAGCTAAGTAAGAACAAAGCAGTTGGTCCAGATGGAGTTTCACCATGGGTTCTGAGAGAATGTGCACCTGAGCTCAGCATTCCACTTCAACTGATTTTTCAGGCATCCCTGTGTACAGGAGTTGTAGCTGATGTGTGGAAAAAAGGCTAACATAGTTCCAATCTACACAAGTGGCAGCAGGGAAGACCCCCTTAATTATAGACCTGTATCCTTGACAAGTGTCACAGTCAAAATATTGGAAAAAATAATTAAAACTAAATGGGTAGAATACCTGGAGAAAAAGATATAATATCAGACAGACAGCATGGTTTTCAATCTGATAGATCCTGTGTAATGAAATTACTCAGTTTCTATGATCGAGCCACAGAGATTTTACAGGAAAGAGATGGTTGGGTTGACTGGATCTATCTGGACCTAAAAAAGGCTTTCGACAGAGTTCCACATATGAAGTTGTTCTGGAAACTGAAATATATTGGAGGGGTGACAGGTAAGCTTCTAACATGGATGAAAAATTTCCTGACAGAAAAATGAGGGCTGTAATCAGAGGCAATGTATCGGATTGGATGAATGTCACAAGTGGAGTAGCACAGGGTTCAGTTCTTGCAACGGTGATGTTCATTGTCTACATAAATGATCTACCAGGTGGTATACAGAATTATATGAACATGTTTATTGATGATGCTAAGATAATAGGGAAGATAAGAAACCTAGATGATTGTCATGCCCTTCAAGAAGATCTGGACAAAATAAGTAAAATGGAGCAACACTTGGCAAATGGAATTTAAATTGAATAAATGCCATGTTATGGAATGTGGAATTGGAGAACATAGACCCCACCCAACCTATAAATTATGGGAGAAATCTTTAAAGAATTCTGACAAAGGGATCTAGGGGTGGTTCAAGACAGAAAACTGTCACCTGAGGACTACATTAAGAACATTGTGCGAGGAGCCGCCTATGCTACACTTTCTAACTTCAGAATTGCTTTTAAATACATGGATGGAAAAATACTAAAGAAATCGTTCACGACTTTTGTTAGACCAGAGCTGGAATATGCAGCGGTTGTATGGTGCCCATATCTTAAGAAACACATCAACAAACTGAAAAAGGTGCAACGACATGCCACTAAGTGCCACTACACATAAGGGGCATAACTGGCCGACCCCTCACAGTGTTCAAGAGAGAACTGGATAAGCACCTCCAAAGGATACCTGATCAACCAGGCTGTGACTCATACGTCAGGCTGCGAGCAGCCGCGTCCAACAGCCTGGTTGATCAGTCCAGCAACCAGGAGACCTGGTCGACGACCGGGCTGCGGGGACGCTAAGCCCCGGAAGCGCCTCAAGGTAACCTTAAGGTAAGTGGCTCCCGGAACTGAAGGACAAGAGCTACGAGGAGAGGTTAGAGGTATTAAATTTGCAAAACTAGATGATAGAAGAAAAAGAGGCGTTATGATCACTACATACAAAACATTAACAGGAATCAATAAAATTGATAGGGAAGAATTCCTGAGACCTGGAAGTTCAAGAACAGGAAGTCATAGATTTAAACTCACGAAACAAAGCTGTTGGAGAAATATAATAACATTCTCTTTTATAAATGGAGTGGTAGATGGTTGGAACAAGTTAGGTGAGAAGGTGGTGGAGGCCAAAACCATCAGTAATTTCAAAGTGTTATATGACAAAGAGTGCTGGGTAGACAGGACACCACGAGCGTAGCTCTCATCTTGTAACTACACTTGGGTAATTACCACGGGGACTGCAAAATGGTGTCAGGTGTTGTTTGGGCGACTGTGCCTTGATAGTATATGTGTTGTCCGTCCTTACCAAGGGGAGTGCTAACCTCCTCTCCTTTCGTACAACATGAATATCTACATATCACCATGTGATATACATGATTCTGAAAGATTCCTTACACAGGATTCTGAAGGCAGTTCTGATGTTTGCCAACCTCACATATGCCACCGATGTTATTCTTCTGATGTGGGCTTCAGGGCATAGGTTTGGCGTGATATCAACTCCTAGATCTTTCTCTCTGTCCGTTTCGTGAAGGACTTCACCTCCCATTCAGTATCCAGTGTCTGGCCTCCTATTTCCTCTACCAAGCTTCATTACCGTACATTTACTTGGGTTGAACTTTAGTAGCCATTTGTGGGCTACTAGTGGGAGTCCACTAATGACTGTTCCATGACAAAACTAGTACTGAGACCACTAGGACTCCACAAGTGACTGCTCCATAATGAAACTAGTTTTGATACCAATGGGTCCCCATTAATGACTGCACTATTCGGAGTTTCCACATTATGGCTGTTTGTATTTTTCTTAAAACAAAAATCTCTCTCATCCATTATTTTGCTCATACTAGTTTTTGATAAAAAAAAAAAAATTAACGAAGCCTTGGAAAATGTTGTCAACTCATCCTTTATCAATATGTATAAACTTAATGCTCTGCAAATTTGATTCACATGATCTTGTTTATTTGAAATAAGCAAGATCTTGTTTGACTGTTGGCAAAATATTGCTCTCAAGATGCTTTGCTCATTTTTCTCATGTATTTATCCAGTGCTTTTGATAATTATGCTTAGTAGTATTGCAGGCTAATCATTGTCAACAATTGGCCATTTCTCGTTTTTATGGGGTGAGGAGACAACTGACCAAATAAAAATAGAAGAGTATTGTAGGGAAGGAAGGTCAATTAAGAAAAAAAAAAACACACACACTCATCCATTCATCATACCTTTCACACTAACCAGCATCACGTAGAATCAGCACCATTCCACTTCAGCAAAACATCCACAGCAGTACCCCCACCGCTTCATACGACTAGGTGCAGCGTGCTTCCCGTGATTTGTCATCTAAAAAAATACGTTAAACAGTCACTCCTTAATCAAATGATTTCTGCATAGACTTATTCCCCTAACACTTCTCATGTAGTATCCACACTCAATCCCTGCTCTCTCTGACTCATTCACTCACCATGTTTGTTCATCTTGAAATGTGCTCAAAATAATTCCCATTTTCTGGGAACAGGAAGCCTGTACTGTATTTAGGCTTGTATCGAGTTATTTTCCCTATGGTTGAACTACAGACCTTTCCCCAAGATACATCCAAAAATAGTTGCCAACCTTTTACCGTTTGGTGAACAGTACCTTTTGTTTGATTGATTTGGTAAATATCTATCATGTGAAAGAAAAACATGCCCATCCAGTTTTTTAGGTTACGAGCAGGATTTGCTCAGAAAATTTGTATCGGGATACGAGCGTTGCCTCAGGATATGAGGGTGTTGATACACGTACAGGCCAACCTAGTGCGTGGTGGCACAGTGATCGTCGCTCAGTTTACCAGTGCCTCGCGCCCAGTGACTATCCTGCCTCAATTCTTCACCAGGATTTACAGTGTTTTGTTGGATATTTGGCCATTTGAACATAAAAGTTGTTATTATATATCTCGCCATGGGTCCCAAGAAAGTCAGTGGTAAGGTTCAACCTAAGAAAATAGTTGTGATTAGAGGCAGTAGAGGATGTCCCTTCCTCATTAAGAAAATGTGTGAAGTATGGGAAGAACTGCAAAGTTTTGTTGAAAAAATTCACTCAGATAAAGCTGTAGCAGGGCGTTGCATTGACCTTTTAAATGACAATGTGATGTCTTACTACAGACAAGTGTTAAAATTTAAGAAAAAACAAGTATCTTTAGACAGATTCTTAGTAAGACAAGCAAGCAGTGAGCCTCAAGCAGGTCCTAGTGGTATGCAGGCAATGATGCACTCACTGGCTGATGTTATAATGGAAAGGGATTCCACTTCCAAACAGTAACACCTCTCCTCCTCCCCCCTCCTCACCATCTTCCATATGCCAACAGCAGTCATTAGCAAGGATAAGTAATAACTTGAACATAGTTTTGTAGTGTAGCTTTCAATGAATTAGGTATAAAATTTAGTTTGAAGTAAGGTTTTTGGGTAGTGAAGAACGGATTAATTCATTTCCCATTATTTCTTATGGGGAAATTAGCTTCGGTTTACGAGTTTTCGGATTACAAGCCGTCTCCAGGAACGGATTTAACTCTTAAACGAGGTACCCCTGTGTATGTATGTATGTATGTATGTATGTACGTATGTATGTGTCAATTTTAATTTTATGACTTATTACCTTTTGCAAAAAGCATCTTTTCCTGAGACTTTCATCCTTTTCAATACTCTATTAAAATCACAAATGTGTTTCAAATTGCCCATTTCAACCACTAACTTGACCCTTCAAGGGTTATCTTCTTGCATTCATTCATAAGAGTAGGCACTTCACTCTTTAATACAGCACAGTACTGGGGCTAATGCAGCGGGACGCTAAGCCCCGGAAGCACCTCAAGGTAAGCTCACTACCTGCATCTTACCCTTATTTTTCCCAACCAGGGACTTCATTGGCCAGTTACTTTCCCTCCCTGACTTGCATTACCCTCAACTTCCTTTGCTCAAAATCCTACTGCTTCACAGCCTAGGAATTGAAACAGATCAACCACTTTTAAAACCTTTCCTTTTATTCCTATTTTACACACCATTTCCTTGCTTATATCCTCATTTAGATTTAGCAGTCTTCTCTCACAAAATTCAACACACATTTCAATTAATCTCTATTCTGTATACAATATCTCTATACTGTAGTATATTTTTTCCAGAAATAAATCTTCTAGATGATTCAAATTAAAAATAATGTATACTTTTCCGTCCTGCACATGGTAGCTATTCCCAGGATCCAGTATTACAGTTGGATTCACTCTCGACTCACAATCGAGGATCCTGGGTTTAATTCCTGGGCAGAACAGAGATGATTGAGCACGTTTCCCTCCACCTGCTCTTCACCTAACTGTAAATAGGTACTTGGTAGCTAGGAAATTGTTGTACTCACCTAGTTGTGTTAGTGGGGGTTGAGCTTTGGCTCTTTGGTCCCACCTCTTGATGGTTAATCAACTGGTGTACAGATTCCTGAGCCTATTGGGCTCTATCATATCTACATTTTAAAGTGTGTATAGAGTCTGTCTCCACCACATCACTGCCTAATGCATTCCAATTATTAACTACCCTGAGGCTAAAAAAATTCTTTCTAGTGTCTCTATGGCTCATTTGGGTACTCGGTTTCACCTGTGTCCCCTTTTGTTTGTGTTCCACCCATGTTATCATAGTTTGTGTTTGTCCACCCAGTCAATTCCTCTGAGAATTTTATAAGTGGTGATCATGTCTTCCCCTACTTTTGTGTCTTTCAGGGACATGAGGTTTAGCTCCCATAGCCTTTTCTCGTAACTCATACCTCTCCGTTCTGGGACCAGTCTAGTGACATACCTTTGATTTTTCTCTAACTTTGTCTTGTGTTTAGCTAGGTATGAACTCCAGGACTGGTCTGACATAAATGGTACACAAGGTTCTGAATTATTCCCTATACAAGATTCTAAAGGTAGTTCTTATGTTGGCCTATATAACATATATACAGCTGATGATATTCTTTTGATGTGGGCTTCTGGGGACAGGTTCACTGTGATATTAACCCTCAGATCTTTCTCTCTGACTCTTGCAGGATTTCACTTCCCAGATGGTACCTTGTGTTCAGCCTCCTGCTCCCTTCACATAATTTCATTACAGTACTTTACACTTACCTGAGTTAAACTTTAGTAGCCATTTTCTAGACCATTCATTCAGTTTGTCTAGGTTGTGTGTAGTTGCATCCTGGGAAGGATCAGCAGCTTAACATTTGGGGGACCTCGCTACACGGCTAAAGAAATTACCTAAGTGTAATTACAGGATGAGAGCTACACATGTGGTGTCCTGGTTTTTCCAGAACTCATTTTTATATAATACTTTAAACCACTGTTGGTTTTAGCCTCCACCACTTTGGTATATTTAATGCCTATAACCTCATAGCTCTTGTTTTTCAGTTTCATAAGGCATTTAGCTGCACATCTTTGCCCTTTTCAAGTTTAATGATTTTCTTCTTGAGACATCGGCACCATACAACTGCTGTATATTCCAACTTTAGTCTCAATAAGGTCATGAACAATTTCTTCAATATTGCACCATCCATGTACTTGAAAGCAATTCTAAAATTGCAGAGCATAGCATACATTCCTAGCACATTGTGTGTGTGTAATTTTCTAAGTGTAATTACAGGAAGAGAGCTGCACTTATGGTGTCCCGACCTCCCAATACTCTTTGTCATATGATGGTTAGAAACTAATGATGGTTTTGGTTTCCACAAACCCCTCACCTAACTTGTGAGGGGTTGGTGGACATCAACTTAAAACTAAAAAACTCAGGTTAGATAGGCCAACATAGGCCAACATAGGCCAACATAGATAGGCAGGCCATGTAGTCACAATGCATGACTGCCAATTGCCAAAATGGCTGCTATTTGGAGAATTATGTCAGGGCAGGCATTCAGTTGGGGATGGGGGTTAGAAAAAACATAAGAACTTATGAATAAAGGTAATTTCAGAAGGCATATTGGCCCATACAAGGCAGCTCCTATTTATAACCACCCAATCCCGCTCATATACATGTCGAGCCCACATGTGAAACAATCAAGGGACCCCACCTCTACCACATTACGTGGTAATTGGTTCCACAAATTAACAACCCTGTTACTGAACCAGTATTTACCCAGGTCTTTCCTAAATCTAAACTTACCCAATTTATACCCACTGTTTCATGTTCTGTCTAGTGTTGATACTTTTAATACCCTATTAATATCCCTTTTGTTATGCCCATTCATCCACTTATACACATCTATCACGTCACCCCTAATTCTTCACCTTTCTTGATAATGTAATTTAAGCTTTGTCAATCTTTCTTCATATAACAGGTTTCTAATTTGGGGGATTAACTTTGTCATCCTAGACTGGATGCGTTCTAGTGAATTTATATCCATTCTACAGTATGGCGACCAAAACTGAACTGCATAATCTAAATGGGGCCTAACCAGAGCAAGATACAGCTGAAAAACTCCACCAGGTGTCTTGTTACTAACGCTTCAATTAATAAATCCCAGTGTCCTATTTGCCTTATTACGAACATTTATGCATTGATTTTTTGGTTTTAAATTCTTACTAATCATAACTCCCAGATCCCATTCACAATCTGACTTCTCAATCTCAACACCATCTAGCTTGTATCTTTTAACTGTATCATCATTACCTAACCTCAAAACCTTACATTTGTCAGCATTAACCACTATGCTGCACCAACCAACAAATGTTGTTCTGAGAGTTGTGCTTTTTTTTTAATTAGGCTATATTTTAATGTTTTTTAATGTTTTCATCACTCTTTGTGCTTTTGAAATGAAAATGGTTGACTTTGGAAACTTCTTGACATTAACTTTACCTGAACATTTATAAAAACAACAAAAATATGTCCTTAACAATTGCACTATGAAGTTTTTGCCAAAAACAGGTGCACACTGCAGGGGTTAAACTGCACATCTGCTAATCGTTTGACCATTTCAAAACTCTATTTAGATCATCTTGAAGTGATAGAGAGTCCTTTCCATGCTTATTTCCCTCCCAATTTTTGTATCATTGGCAAATTTGCAAATACTGCTGCTGAAACCTGAATCTAAATTATTTATATATATTATGAGTAACAGATGTCCCAGGACAGAGCCTTGAGGCACTCCACTTACATCATTTTCCCACTCTGACTTAAACCCCATTTATACTAACTCTGTTTCCTTTGGTATAGCCATGCCCTAATCTAACTTATATAGCACCCCCAATACCATGAGCCTCTATCTTTTTAATCCGTCTTTCATGTGGAACTGTATCAAAAGCCTTGCTATAGTCAAGGTACACAATATCACAAACCTGACCACTATCAACTGCCTCAACTATGCTGGAGTAAAATGATAGCAAATTTGTTAAATATGAACTACCATTTGTAAAACCATCTTGTGAATCATTTATTAATTTATGTTTTTCAAGATGAAGACGAATGGTATTTGCAATTATTGTCTCTTATTTGTCTGGTTTGCGCTTCAGAGGGTTCGGGTCACTCGGTGCTCTACCATCCAGCTCCATTCGGACTGTTCTCTGGTGGTTCTTTGCCGGAACCATAGGGTTTCTCTTAGGTGTTTGACCTTTGGGGTTGGTCCCTTCGAGTGGCTCGTTTGCTGGATTCTCAGGGTTTGGCTAGCAGTGAGGTTCATGTCTGGGGTTTGTCCTGCGTCCTGGCGGATAGCCTGTCTCGGTTCATTCCTCTGTTCGCGGATTGGCCAGTCGTCGCTGACTCTTTTCGTTGGCTCTGCCGGATGTATGGATTCCTGGCCATGGACATCTTTGCGTCGGCGTGGTCTAGCTGTCGTCCATTCTATGTGGCGCCCTTACCCGCCTGCGAGGCATTCAAGGTGGATGCCTTTTGGCAGGACTGGTCGAGGTGGGTGTACCTGTTCCTCTTTTCCCGGTCCAGTTGTTGCTTCGGGTTCTGGCTCAGTTGGAGTACATTCCCAATGAGAGTAGTCCTCATGATCCCTTGGTGGCCGGCCCAGCTTATTTTCAGACGCTGCTTGATAGGTGCCGAACCAGGGGCGTTTTCCCGCAGCTCCGCCTCTTTTGGCAGGTCGGACTGGTCCTGTACGTGACTGGTTCAGCCTTCTCCTCGGCTCTTCGTGTCCGGTATTTTGACGCAGGTATCACCATCATGATACCCACGCCACCTGATCACCATCTCTATGGTGTTCAGGTGGCTTCGTTGATGGTGTCCCACCTGCTAGCTTCGTCTCGGCGACAGTATGACGTTCCTGGTGTTTCTATGCACCTTTTTCTTGCTCTTCGTAGGATGTCTTGTCCTTGCTTGAGTTTTGAGGACTACAGTTATTTAATGTTTCTTACTGTCGCCTAGTTTTGTGCGGTGCTGGCAGAGATGTTCTGGCTTGCGTTCGGGGTGAACGTCATATCTGCCCTGTTCCGTACGCTTTCTCATGTTTTGTTTCTCCTCCGGCCTGCTCATGCGTCGCCTGAGCAGTCCAGATCCTCGATCAGGGTGCTCTCTTATATTCTCCTCTTCAGTTTGTGGTAGCCCCTTCGGTTCAAGTTTGGTGTTCATAGGCCATATTTTGTTGGCATGGGCCTCTGCGGGTCGGGCAGGGGAGCTTCCGGCTTTTCCGGTGCAGGGGTTTCTGCTCTTTGGTACTGGTGGTAGGTTTGTACGTTTGCAGCCTTTCTCCGTCCTTCTGGCGACAGTCGAGACAGCTGTTTTCCGGAGGGGACCTTGGATTATTGATGCTTGATTGGTTCGGCCAGGGGTGCATCCTGTGTTATCTGGTTGCACCTCTTTGCCGTTACCTGCGTACTGTGTCTGGGGATGCGCTTTGGGTTGATCCGGTTCCCCTCGTACCCTGTTTCAGGGCTCGGATCTCTCATGTCGTCCACAGAGTTTTTAAGTCTTCCAGCCTGAGGTCTATCCTTGCGCCTGTGCTGTTCAGACGTTTGCAGCTATTACTGCTGTGTTGGTGATGTCTAGGGCTCATTTTGGGTATGAGGATTTGAGGGTCGCACAGGTTCCTGGCCGCCCGTTCTTTATACGCGTGTTTGCTCCGGTGCGTTCTTGTTGCCTTGGGTCGCAGGTTGCAGCCTGTTGTCTCGGCTTCACGTTGCGGAGTTTATGGCGGCCGCCTCGTGGTTCAGCCCTTTCTTTTCCTTCTCTTTAGGTATTAAGCTCCAGGGAGCCGTAGGGGCTCCCCATAGAAAACCAGCATTGAATGTAATGAAACGCCATTGTCTGGGTGAGCCCTGGAGGCTCCCTTACAACCCTCCCTCCCACCAGTCGACGGTTTTTTCACGTTGGTTGAAGCTTAGCTTCCAAACTGATGCTAGGCAGCTGGCGTGGTGAGGTCCGAGGCTTCCCCCTCCCCCTATCGGGGCGGGGAGGGCTGCGCGGATGATCAGTGCGGCAGTAAAGTGTGATGTTTCCTTGTTTCCTTGGGATTGTAGGGAGTTTCTACCTCTCTGTTCGGTTTTCTGTTTTAGTTTTTTACCATGTGGGGTTTGTTTTGTTATGCCTAACCCCGGTCGATGGCAGATAAGGAAAACCCCAACCACAAGGAGGTTTTCCAGGGCCATTGCTCCTTGAAATCTCTCTGAAGGGGCCAGGTTCTGGCGCTGGTCCCTGGTAGGTCTGAACACCTTAGCTAATGTCCCGGTCTAATATAACATACATTAGCCCGATAAGTTCCAGGGAGCTTCTGGGGTTCACCCAGAAAATGACGTTTCATTACATTCAACGCTGGTTTTTTCTACAAAGTGATAGAGGTAGGCAGACCAGTAAAATGTTACAAAAAGGCAAATCAACAAAATCACTAGAGAAAGGGATAGTGAAGAATAAGGAGAGGAGAAACATGCTTCTGAAAATTGCATACACCAACATAGATGGAGTGAGATCAAAGACACTGGAGTTAAGTGATGGAATACAGATACAGACACCAGATATTGTTGCACTCACAGAAACAAAGCTTGAAGATGATATTTTAAATGAGGTCATATTCCCAAGGGGCTACTCAGTCTGGAGACGGGACAGAAAAATTAGGAAAGGCGGTGACGTTGCTATGCTGGTGAAAGAACACCTAAAGGTAAATGAAATAATGATTGCCAATCCACGAGAAGTTGACATAATAGTACTAGAGATCTGCAATCAGGATGATGAACTAATGATCATATATGCATATAGTCCACTGCCATGCAACACACGGTCAAAGGAGGAGTTGGATAATAAACAATAGGGGGTCTTATAACAATACTGAGAGATTATAGCGAGAGCTGATAAAGATAGATCACGACTGTTGGTAGTCAGCGACTTCAGCTTGAAATCCATAGACTGGGAGGCATATGAAGCTTGAACAGAGGATTTTTGGACTTAAAGATTCGTAAACCTCGTCCTGGAAACATTCATGTTTCAATATGTTAAACAGGCTACGAGGATGAGCGAAGGGAATGTTCCCTCCATGCTAGGTTTGATATTTACCAGGAAACAGGAAGAGATATTTGATATTCAGTACCTCCCTCCCTTCCGTAAAAGTGACCATGTCTTTTTGGGAATATAGTATGCAATGCCTTTTAATCTGGAAGAAAATGAGATTGGAGCAGTTGAAAACTTGATTTCAGGAGAGGTCATTATGGGGGATCTTAGACATTTCTTTAAGGAATTTGACTGGAAAGACTAGCTGTTAGGGCATGAAGTAAATAAGATGTATGTCAAGTTTTGTGAAATATATGATAAAGGCACAAAAATTTTTATACCAAAACAAAGATGCAGAACTAGGAAACAGGATTGGTTCAACAGAAATTGCGAGAGAGGGCCAGAGATCAAAAGAAACAAAAATGGAATCAATATAGGAAGAGGCCAAACCCCCAAACATACCAGCAATACAAAGATGTGAGAAACAACTACACAGCAGAGAGGAGGCAGAAAGAAATTTTGAAAAAGGGATTGCAGACAAATGTAAAACAGAATCAGGTCTATTCTATAAATTCACAAACAACAAATTGCAGGTAAAGGATAATATTCAGAGGTTGAAAATGAGAAAAAGATTCACAGAAAATGAAAAGGAAATGTGTGAAACATTAAACAAAAAGTTCCAAAGTGTGTTTGTACAAAATGAAATCTTCAGGGAACCAGACACAATATGAATTCCAGAGAACAACAGAGCACATAGAGGTGTCTAGAGACAAAGTGGAAAAAAATGCTCAAGGAGCCAAATAAGAACAAAGCAGATGGTCCAGATGGAGTTTCACCATAGGTTCTGAGAGAATGTGCACCAGAGCTCAGCATTTCACTTCAAGTGATTTTTCAGGCATCCCTGTGTACAGGAGATGTAGCTGATGTGTGTAAAAAAGCTAACATAGTTTCAATCTACAAAAGTGGCAGCAGGGAAGACCCCCTCAATTATAGACCTGTATCATTGACAAGTGTAATGGTCAAAATATTGGAAAAAATAATTAAAACTAAATGGGTAGAACACCTGGAGAAAACTATATAATATCAGACAGTATGGTTTTCGATGTGGAAGATCCTATTTAACGAATTTACTCAGTTTCTATGATCGAGCCACAGAGATTTTACAGGAAGGAGGTGGTTGGGTTGATTGCATCTATAAGACCTAAAAAAGGCTTCTGACAGAGTTCCACATAAGAGGTTGTTCTGGGAACTGGAACATATTGGACGGGTGACAGGTAAGCTTCAACATGGATGAAAAATTTCCCAATAGAAAAATGAGGACCGTAATCAGAGGCAGTGTATCGGATTGGAGGAATGTCACAAGTGGAGTATTACATGGTTCAGTTCTTGCACCGGTAATGTTCATTGTCTACATAAACGATCTACCAGATGGAATACAGAATTATATGAACATGTTTGCTGATGATGCTAAGATAATAGGGAAGATAAGAAACCTAGATGATTGTCATGCTCTACAAACAGACCTGGACAAAATAAGTATATGGAACACCACTTGGCAAATGGAATTTAATGTGAATAAATGCCATGTTATAGAATGTGGAATTGGAGAAAACAGACCCCACACAACCTATAAATTATGTGAGTAATCTTTAAAGAATTCTGACAAAGAAAGGGATCTAGGGGTTATCTTGAGGTTATTTTGAGATGATTTCGGGGCTTTTTAGTGTCCCCGCGGCCCGGTCCTCGACCAGGCCTCCACCCCCAGGAAGCAGCCCGTGACAACTGACTAACACCCAGGTACCTATTTTACTGCTAGGTAACAGGGGCATAGGGTGAAAGAAACTCTGCCCATTGTTTCTCGCCGGCGCCTGGGATCGAACCCGGGACCACAGGATCACAAATCCAGTGTGCTGTCCGCTCGGCCGACCGGCTCCCTAGCTCGGCCGACCGGCTCCCTAGCTCGGCCGACCGGCTCCCTAGCTCGGCCGACCGGCTCCCTACCGGTAGAACCGCGTAGTTCTAGATAGAAAACTGTCACCTGAGAACCACATTAAGAACATTTTGCGAGGGGCCTATGCTACACTTTCTAACTTCAGAATTGCTTTTAAATACACGGACTAAGAAATACTAAAGAAACTGTTCAAAACTTTTGTTAGACCAAAGCTGGAATATGCAGCGGTTGTGTGGTCCCCATATCTTAAGAAGCACATCAACAAACTGGAAAATGTGCAAAGACATACCACTAAGTGGCTCCCAGAACTGAAGGACAAGAGCTATGAGGAGAGGTTAGAGGCATTAAACATGCAAAAACTAAAAGACAGAAGAAAAAGAGGCGATACGATCACTACGTACAAAATAGAAATAGGACTCGATAAAATTGATAGGGAAGAATTCCTGAGACCCGGAACATCAAGAACAAGAGATCATAGATTTAAACTAACGAAACAAAGCTGCCGGAGAAATATAAGAAAATTCACTTTTGTAAACAGTGGTAAACGGTTGGAACAAGTTAGGTGAGAAGGTAGTGGAGGCCAAAACCGTCAGTAATTTCAAAGCATTATATGACAGAGTGCTGGGGAGATGGGACACCAGGAGCGTAGCTCTCAACCTGTAACTACACTTAGGTAATTACCAATGTTATGTACTTCCACAAACCCAATGCAACTTCTTGTATATAAATAAATAAAATAAATAAATGAACAGTTCCAAAGAGTGTTTGTGTAAAATGGGGTTTTCAGACAACCAGACACAATGCCAATTGCAGAGAACACCATAAAGTACACAGAGGTGCCTCGAGACATGACAAAGTGAAAAAATTACTCAAGGAGCTAGGAAGAAATAAAACAGTTTGACCAGATGGAGCTTCACCTTGAGTGCTGCGAGAATGTGCATTTGAGCTAAGCATTCTGCCTCAATTTATATTCCAAACATCTTTGAACACAGAAATCTTAGCAGATATATGGAACAGATAAACATAGTTCCAATCTACAAAAATGATACCAGAGACGACCCTCTAAATTATAGATTCATATTGCTGATGAGTTTGGTAGTCAAAATACTATAAAAAATAGTTAAAACCAAATGGATAGAATACCCAGAGAGAGAGAGAAAAGATATAACAGACAGACAGTATGGTTTTCAAGAAAAAAAATACTGTGTAACATATTTACTTTTTTTTTTTTTTTTTACAATAGAGCCATAGAGATTCTACAGGAAACAGATGGTTGGGTTGATTGTGTTTATCTGGACCGAAAAAACCAGCGTTGAATGTAATGAAACGCCATTTTCTGGGTGAGAACCGGAGGCTCCCTGGAGCTTTACCAGGCTGATATGCTAATGTCAGACTTTGGCATCAGTCATGTGTATGGAGTTAGGGCCTACCGGGGACCACGACCAAAACCTGGCGCCCTCAGAAAGGCAAGGGGAACAATGCCCTATAGAAACCCCCATGTGGTTGGAAGCATTCTATGTCTCCCATCGACCGGGTCAAGCATCCAGAAAGGTAAGCATTCCAAAACAAACCCCTATTCTGGTTAAAATTGCTACCAAAAGCCGAACTAGAGGATAGAACTCCAACAGAAAACAAGCAAACTAGTATGACGTCACACTTCACTGCGCCGCTGTCTGCGCAGCTTCCCCCTTCCCGGGAGGGGGAAGGGGGAGCCCCAGACCTCTCACGCCGGCTATCCACCCATCAGTTCTGAGGATGGATGTCAAAACACGCGAAAAACTGCAGACCGGAGGGAGGGAGGATTACCGGGGAGCCTCCGGGTCTCACCCAGAAAATGGCGTTTCGTTACATTCAACGCTGGTTTTCTGGGGGGAGCCCCGTCGGCTCCCCGGAGCTAACTACCCACAGAGGAAGGTCTAAAGGGACAAAACCGGGAGGCGGACACCACGCACCCCCCAAGGAGGCGAGACAACCGGCAGCAAACGCCAACCCAAGGCGCCACAGCCCCGAAAATCCCGGGAACAACACGAGAACCACGAGCAGCAAGGCCCCTGCACGAACACCAAAAATCTATGCCCGAAAGACTGCAAGGCCACGTCGCCCAGACGGCAGCGAGAGCAGCGAAGCCACGAACGTCACAGGCATGAGGGAAGAACACAGGCAGCTTAGCCGCAAGAACACGGCTGACCACCTGGGACACTATCACCCGTGAACCGGGAAGAACAGAACCGGATCAACGCAAAACGCGCTCCGGACCCAAACGCCGTGGCACGCAAACAACAGCGGAGGGCCGCCACTGAACACAAAAACGACACACCCCCGGCCCGACCAACGAAGCACCAACAAACCCTGGACCCCTCCAGAATGCAGCAGCCCCACTCCGCGCCAGAAAAGATGGAGACTGCTGCCATCAAACAACCAAAACGCTAAAACCGAAGGAGCAAGAAATCTCAGTGACTCGACCCCCAGAGGCAAAGGCCCAAAGGAAAGAGCCGACGAAAAAACACACCGGAACCGAAGGGGCACTACCAACCGAGGAGAAGACAGAGCACGCTGACCAGAGACCAGGATGGTGCAAGCGGCGCACGAACAGGCCGGAGGTGAAACGACGCACAAGACAGCTGACTAACGGTGCAGAAGCAACACCAAGACCGAAAGCAAGCTGAAGGGGCTCCGCCTGCGCCGCACGAAAAGAGGCGACAGTATGTGGCAAGACGACGGCCCCCAACCCCCACTAGAAAACCAAGCCGAGAGTAAACCAAGCGAACAAGAGTAACCACCTAAGAAGGGACAGGAAAAGGAAGGACCGCCAAAATACCTCATACTGCCGCCAAGAGAAGCACGCAGGTGGGACACCTACCACGAAGCCACCCGACCACCAACCGGAGGCGAGACCACAAGGCAGAACATAAGCAGCCCCGACAAGGCCCCCCCGAGCCCAGGAAAAGGCGGAGCCGCGAGAAGATCTCGGGCGCGACCACCGAAACCCAGGCGGCACAAGGAGATGGAACGAAGGCAGACCCCCCCACCAGGTAGATAAACAAAAAGAAAAAGAAAACCCCGCAAGAGGACAGCGTACCCAAGTGGAACAGAGCCGGCCGCTATGATTGGTAAAGACAAGCTGCACAGTACCCCGCGCCCCACCAGTGCAAACACTGCCCCTTACTCTAAGGCGAACAAGGGAGACAGAACACCCGAGCACACAAAGAGCGGCCGAAAACCAAGCAGTAAACGGCCAAGCAGGGGCAGGACCCAAGGAACTTGTGGAAGGTGGCCCCAAGCCCCAAGGGTAGTACTTACAGGGCACCTAGGGAAGGGATCCCTAGGCGCATGCAGCCTGAGTACTGGAGAATCACTCCCGGCTCACGCACCACCTAGAAAACAGACACCACACTCTAGGTACAGTGCTGAAACAACCACAGGAGCCGGAGCACATAAACATTGCCTATAGCATCAGCCGAAGAACTGATGGGTGGATAGCCGGCGTGGGAGGTCTGGGGCTCCCCCTTCCCCCTCCCGGGGAGGGGGGAGCTGCGCAGACAGCGGCGCGGTGACGTATGACGTCATACTAGTTTCCTTGTTTTCTGTTGAGTTCTATCCACTAGTTCGGCTTAGGTAGCAATTTTCACCAGAATTGGGGTTTGTTTTGGAATGCTTACCTTTCTGGATGCTTGACCCGGTCGATGGCAGACATAGAATGCTTCCAACCACACGGGGGTTTCTATAGGCCATTGCTCCCCTTGCCTCTCTGAGGGGGCCAGGTTCTGGCTCGTGGTCCCCGGTAGGCCCTAGAACTCCATACACATGACTGATGCCAAAGTCTGACATTAGCATATCAGCCGGTAAAGCTCCGGGGAGCCGATGGGGTTCCCCCCAGAAAAGCTAACTGAACACTTGGAAAAATCAAGCATACCTTCAACTTCAAGGAAAAGATGGAAGTGATTCAATTGTATAAATCTTCGATGTATTTCCATTTGGATTACTGTATCCAGGCATGGAGATCTCATCTTCAGAAGGACATAGCTGCTCTGGAGAAATTGCAACATCAGGAAACAAAAAATCATTCCAGAGCTGAGTCAACTCACGTACAGTATAAGGAACGGATGAGGGCCACAGGGCTAGCAGCACTGCAAACCAGTCATGAGAGGGCAGATCTCATTGAAACTTAAAATACTGAACATTTGGATGATGATGATCTGGAAATTTTCTTCAAAAGGTCAGATGTAACACAAATAAGGAGCAATGGTTTCAAGCTCAACAAACCACAATGTAGGACTGTGAACAGGAGATGCTTTTTCACCCACAGGGTTATAAACCCATGGAACTGCCTACCCGCCGAAGCCGTAAATGCCAAAACTGTTAACTTTTAGAGTACAGATGGAACAGATCAAGGCAAATGGGGGGATCTTCGACAAGCCTCTGGCTTCCTGTCCTTGTCAAGGCCACTAGTGTTAGTTGCTATCAGTTAAACTCAGGACCGAAGAGCCCAAGGGAACTCGGAACCGAACCCGGGAAGGAATCGAACTCGTAACAAAGTCACACTGGGAGAGGATAGGAAAACCTTTCCCCCCTGTAACAAGAAGCCCCATGCCGAGGGTACCAAACACCCAAGCAGGGACAAGTGGGGCCCAGGGGCCCCAACCCCAAGACAACTCCTCCCCAGCCCCGGAATCCTCCACGTCAGGACCCGGGGCTGAGCCGTCCTCCAAACCCTCTGCCTCTTGAAAAAAAGCAGAGACCACTGGAAAAGCAGGGATGAAGGGGGGCCCCGCTGGCATGGCTCAAAAGCTCCGGCAGGAGGACCAGGCTCGAATGCCTCCCCACCGATCCCCGAAGCCGCCCGAGTCTCACTACCAGTATAATTAAGCAGGGCAGCAGCAGGGCATCCAGAAAGGCAACCAACCTCGCACGTTGTTGCCACCTAAACCTCGCATGAAATGCTAAAGCTGCCTGCACTCGAATATCAGTCTCAGTGAACTGGGTGAATAGAGTACAGTACAAGCAAAGAACACCACTCGCAGGACTCTGGGTCATAGGTGTCAGTGGCCCTAACAGGCAGCAAGGCGGAGGCAGACGGTGGGTGTCACCCTGAGACAAGGGGGCAGAGCAACCTTCAAACTCACACAAGATGAGGTGGGACTCAGAGGTCTCCTGCATTGGAACACTGAGCCCCAAAGGGGGTTTCCAGTGCCCTTAGGCTGACTGCTAAGGGAAGCCCAGGCGAGGTACTGCTAACTGGTTATTCCAGAGCTACCAAGCAAACAACTAAAAGCTGAACCCCTGCGACGTGTGCAAGCACGGGGATCTAGTGGAGGGCCACCAAAATCCTACATGTGGTCCTACTGCCACACCAGGCAGACCCCTGCCAAACAAATCAAAACAAAAACAAAAGAAAAACCCCGCAAAAGCACAACGTCTCCAGGTGAGCAGAACCGGTTGTTATGCGTATATCAGACAGCTGCACAGTACCTCGCGCCCCAGCCAGTGACGAAACTACCTCCTACCCAAGGGCAAACAGGAGTAAGAACCTCCCCAGCTGAACCCCCAAAGGCGGGCAATCACCGAGCAGCGACAGAACCACACGGAGGTAGCTGCTCCTGAACAGCTCATGGAAGATAACCCTGAGGCCACAAAGGCAGTACTTACAGGGCACCTAGGGAAGGTAGCCCTAGGTACATGCAGCCCTAATACTCTTGTGTTACTTCCAGCTCACATGCCACCAAAACAGAGCAACAACACTGCACTGCAGCACTGCTCTAAGAGTGGAGCCAGAGCAATTGACCGTCACCAACACAACAGCCTTTTGAACTGAGGAGAGTTGCCGCTGTGGAGGTCTGGGACCCCCCCTGTCCCCCTCCCGGGAAGGGGGGTGGGGGGTTGCGCAGACGGATGTACGGCGGTTGTGGTGACGGCATGTTTGTTTCCCTGTTTTTAATTGGGGAGTTCTGTTTGCTAGTTCGGCTTTTGGTTTGCACTTTTTGACCAGCAGTAGTGTGTTTTAAGATTCCTACCTTTCTGGGTGCCTGGCCTGGTAGATGGCAGACAAAGACGGCTTCTTATTACACGGGGGGTGTCTTTAGGCCATTGTTCCTCGTGCCTCTCTTGAGGGGGCCAGGTTCTAGCTCTGGCCCCCGGTAGGCTTAGAACTCCTTCAATTGACTGTTGCCACGGTCTAATATATACACATCAGCCCGGAATATCTCCGGGGAGCCGAAGGGGCTCTTCACAGAAAGAGGAGTTGACAGAGCAATCGCCAGACGAGGTCTGCTCCGCCCGAACTGTCAGGCGGGGGTTGCCACAGAGATATTACTGTATTACCTAATTATTTCAATGTCTCTGATTGATTTTTTTCTTTGTTTTTTGCAGTACTGTAATATTATTCAATAGTGTGTATTGTGATATATTTATATAATAAAATGTGTGAACCATCGCTGTACTCAAAATTATTGTGTTCATATTAGTTATTCAATTATTATGTTCATAAAACAATAAACAAATAGTTTTGCTGTTATTACACTATATACACGTTACATATACGTATCTGCATGTTTTGTTCACCATAACGAATCACTAAGTTGGTATTGTTAATCAAAAAGCAATGAAGAGTGACCTTCACTCACCAGCCAGTCAGTCACTCGCCACCGCTCCCTCACTCACCTACTTACTCGCCAACATACTCCTCCAACCATACTGTTTTTGCTTTTATTCACTATACACAAACGTTAAATATAAGTACAGTATCTACATGTTTTGTTTGCCATAACTGTACATCTAAGCTTGCATGGTGAGTTCAAGCAATAAGAGACGTAGCTACATACACAGTCAGCTGGTAGCTGCTGCCGTCACAGGTTCAAGGCCAGGCGCACTAATATTTCTCCTCCAACAATATTATTTGTGGTGTTGTTATACTATATACACACACACACATTATATATAAATATCTACATGTTTTATTCACAATACCTGTACAAATAAGATGGTATGGTGCCCAAAGACCATAGTGACCACCAGTAAACAACATGACAAGTTGTGCAGATGACGCACTTCACTCACCAAAATGGCGGCTCCCAACATACTTCTATTGCTGTTATTACACTATACGCACGTTATATATAAGTATCTACATTTGTGTTCACCATAGCGAACCTATATACCATACCATAACATATAACCTTTACAATGGGGCCTCGACTTATGATGCTAATCCGTTCCCAGAGACGGATCGTAAGTCGAAATATCGTAAGTCGAAGCGATTTTTTCCATAAGAAATAAAGGGATTTGAATTAATCTGTTCCCCACCCTCCAAAATATTAACATACAAATACATTTTATACTGAATACAATGTTTTTTTCTAACTACAATACAGTACCAAAGTTTCTCTTACCTTTATGGAGGGCTCGTGATGGCGTATGGAAGATGGTGATGAGGGGGGAGGAGGAGAGTTGTTACTGTTTGGAAGGGGAGTCCCCTTCAATTATCACATCAGGCAGTGATGTTTTCTCTGGGGTACTCTCTCTCCTACGTTTTGCCTGAATACCACTAGGACCTGGTTGTGGTTCAGTGCTTGTTTGTCTCACTACAAATTTGTCAAGATACATTTGTTTTTCCCTTCGTTTTAACATTTGTCTGTAACGATGCATCACAGTGTCATTGAATAAGTTAAGGCAACGACCTACCGCAGCTTGATTTGGGCGAGTCGTTTCAGCAAAGGTTTGCAAATCTTCCCATGCTGCACACATTTTCTTAATTGTTGAGGAAGAGACATTCTGTACTCTTGTTTCTGCTCTATGGTCATCTTTACATGGGTTTTCATATGTTGAGCCTTACCACCGAGTTTCCTGGGACTCATGGCGTGATATATAATAATTACTTTAATGTTCAAAATGCAAAAAATCACCACAAAAGCGGAATTTCTTATAGGCGCGATCGTCACTAAGCGGGCAGCTGTAGTAAACTGAGGCAGGTTGGTTGTGTGACCGGGGACCACGTGCTCGGTCGACCCAAACGTGTACCAACAAATATCGGAAGTCGAAGACACTATCGGATGTTGAGTCGCATTTTTCGATAAAATTTACATCATAACTCGAAATTATTGTAAGTAGGGGCAATTGTATGTCAAGGTGCCACTGTACCATATACCATAGCTGGTATGGTAAGTTCAGTCAATAAAAGGTGACCACACACAGTCAGATGATGACACCACCACCCTCCCTCCCTCAGCATTACTCCTCCCACCATGGAGCACAGTGCTAAATATCACTACAATCCTGCTATTATCAGAATCCTGGTCAGTTTTATCACAGTCAAGGGTCTTCTGTAATACTATCACTAAATAATAGCATGTACATATATATTTTGAAATTTTTAGGGGATGCTGTGGTCACAAGCTAAACAGCGGTGCTGTGAGCTCATGCTGCGTGCGTCAGCCTTGGTGGCTCGCTCAGTACTGAGGCTCTCACACCCAGGAATGTTGGCCACAATTTTTTTTTTTCTAGGTGGAGTCTGCCAACTATCGGTCATGGCTGCAATATAGCTGCCCCTATTCCACGCGGGGCGTTTAAATTAAAGCTCTAGAAACTAAAACAGCTATTAACAGTATCGCTCGCTTTGGACACTGATCACGTCCATTTTTTTTCTCTTGAGTCCTAGCCGTGGACAGGCTAGGACTCGAGGACTTTTCTGCACAGAAAACCAGCATTAAATGTAATGAAACGCTATTTTCTGGGTGAGACCCGGAGGCTCCCGTGCATCCCTCCCTCCCTCCCTCCAGTCGGTGTTTTTTTTTTTCGCGTTTTTTATATTCAGCCTCTGAACTGGGGTTGGGTAGCTGGCACGGAAGGTCTGGGGCTCTTCTTTCCACCTCCTGGGAAAGGGGGAGCTGTGCAGATAGCAGTGCAGCGGCTGTGATGATGTCATTGTTTGCTTGTTTTCCAATTGGGGAGTTCTGCCTGCTCATTTGATTTTCGGTTTGCAAATTTTAACCAGCTGTAGTTTGATTTGGGATTTCTACCTTTTTGGGTGCCTGACCTGGTAGATGGCAGACAGACTGCTTCCAATTACATGGGGGTGTCTATAGGCCATTGCTCCTCATGCCTCTCTGAGGGGGCCAGGTTCTGGCTCGTGGTCTCCGGTAGGCTAAGAACTCCATCAACTGACTGTTGCCATCGTCTAATGTATACACATCAGCCCGGTATAGCTCCGGGGAGCCTCTGGGTCTCACCCAGAAAATGGCATTTCATTACATTCAATGCTGTTTTTTTGTGTTAAGAATTTGATTTGAAAGTTGAGTTCCATTTAACTTTTTCTGATATTAGTACTGTACTTTAATTTTTGCCCCATTTGGATCTAACAAAAAGTTTATTGGTTGGAACATATCTTCTATCGACTCACTTATTTTGTCAATTCCATGATCTTTAAAATCCTGTTGTTAAACTTTCTTTTAGTTTATGTATGCTGCATTTCTCAGCTTTAAAATCCCTCCATATATTACAAAATTAAAAAAAAAATTATATCTTTTTCAATGTCCTGTAATTTATTATATTTAATTTCTCTAAAACAATATTTTAACTCTACATACCTCATCTCTTATAATCCAACCAGTTTTTTATATTTTTAAGCAAAATTATGAATGTAGTAAACTATTTACAAAAGTGCACTGTCTTCTTCATTTTTAAAATCCACCAATACAATGATTTTTGTTCATCTGGACTATTGTTAATAGTACACTACCTCTTAAATGTCCTGTATAGTTCTAATTATTTACATAATTTACTGTGTGTAATTACTTAAGTGTAGTTATAGGATGAGAGCTATGCCCATTGTCCCAGGTCTCTTTGTCATATGACGATTTGAAACTACTGACGGTTTCAGCATCCACTGCCTTCTCAATTAACTTGTTCCATGTGTGTGAGTACATGTACACACACACACACGTTTGAGTGGGTGCATAAATGGATATACTGCACAGTATATATAAATAGGTGGATGAATATTTGGATTAATGAGGGGCATTTTTGCACGTGTTCATGTGTGCGTGTGAATAACATATGTTTCATGATTACACCCCTTTGTATATGATGACAAATGCATAAATATTTAAGGAGTGACCTCTATTCCTATAAATAAAACTTTTCATCATATTAATATGAATTTGACAGAGCCAGAAAGAAAGTGCTAAAAACCTCATAAGCATTTATTGCATTCAAAAAGATTATGAAGATAACTTTTGCAAATTTATACAAGACACATGCACATGCACATGCACTCAAAAGTCACATGCATATAATATGTTTTAACCATATTTATGACAGTAAAACATAACCGTTCAAAATAATATGACAGATGCTCGAGCTCGGCTTAAGTGACTTTAACCCACTGAATAAGCATCACATATTTATTACACTAGGACACAGGTACTGTTAATGACGTAACTCTCCTCCATTTATCCAAGTGACGAAGGCACTCACTTCATTCAGTTAATAAAGTTTAGATAAATGGAGACGCCATACAAGGTATCGGCATTTTTGCCAGGTTCTCGCAAGATACTAGTTTCCACAGTTGGCCAGTTTAAATTTTTTTGGTGATAGACGGTACCCTCATATTGCTTGATCTACTGTATAATACTGTGAATAATAATATGTTCCTTCATTATGTCAGCTAATAAGTGGAAATATGTCAGAAAAGGCTTCAATGAGTACACTAAATAATAATAAAAGTGCGTGTAGTTTTGAATATTCAAAAGAAAGTAAAGATAATTAGGTTGAGAGTTCAGCATACACAGGACTCGAATCTCTTACAAGAAGGGAAATGCTAGTACATTTTGGATAATGTTTTATAAAATAAATGTGTAAAATCAGGTATTATATTGCAGACAGAAAAACCAGCTTTGAATGTAATGAAGCCCTAATTTCTGGGTGAACTTTGGAGGACCCCTAAACCTACTATATTGATAGAGTGCCAGACTACAAGGTGCCATCATTCACAGAGTTCTTTTTGGCCTACTGGGGACCACAAACCAGAAGCTGGCCCCCTCAGAGAGGCACAGGCAGCAGTGGCACTATGAAACATTTTTATGTAAATTTATTAATGTCTGCTACCACAAAGGGAAGGCACCTAGAAAGTCATCAAAATAAAACATACCACTGCTTGGTTAGAGAGAAGACACAGCCTCAAAAACAGCCAAAAGAACTTCCCCAACAATCTAAACAAACGATTGAAAATTTGTGAAACTAGCATGAGTTCGTTTGCCCCACTTTCCCCCACCATAATTGGGCAGAGGATGGAGACAGGCCAGGTCAGCCAGCTGCTACGCCACCCATTCTAGTGATGATGATGGAAACCACCACGATTCCTTGGGACGGGAGGGTGTCATGGAGCCACCAGGCCTCACCCAGAAACTGGCATCTCATTATATTCAATGCTGGTTTTCTGGGGTAGTTCCTTTGTGGCTCCCTGAAGCTCACTACCCATGGAGAAGAAGGAAAGAGCACTTACCAGGGAGGTGGAAGCACCGCAGGTATCAAGACGAAGAGGAGACCAACGGCCGCAACACATGACCCAAGGCCACACAAGGACATTGAGGAGCACGAACCTTGAAGCTGTTCACTGCCAAAATCCCCTCGCCCGAATATCAGCCATCAACGCATTGCCAAAAGAGCGGCATACTTATGCACATCATGGGCACAAGGGTAGATTGCAGGATGTCTTGACTTCATGATGCTGCAGACGACCTGAGAGACACGAAGGTTTTCCAGGTTTTCCAGGTTTCCTGGAAAACCGAATCAACCTACAACGAGTCTATTAAAGCACAACCGGTGGCACAAAGGCAGCAGTGTTAATCTGCCACACGGACACAGCAAACAACCAGCCAAGCTTCCACAACCAGAGGGCCCCCTCCAGAAGCCAGCTGACTAATTCCTCATCAGAAAATAACGAGTCAACTGCAAATGTACAAAGTGCCCACCTGGGCCAAAGAATAAAAACTCCAGCTCAAAAGGAGAGCATGATACTCCCACACAAAACAAGAAGCATAAGAAAGCAAAAACAATGTTTTCTGAAGACAATCTCAACCTGAAGGGGTCACTGTAAACCGAGCAAATGAAAGAAAAGAAATAACCTAGTCAAGGGACCAGGCAAGCTCAGGTAGTGCACAAGCAGGCCGAAGGTGAAACAATGCGCAAGAAAGATTGCAAAATGGGGCCGAAGAGATATCGACCCTGAAAGCAAGCTGGAGAAGTTCCGCCAATGCCACACAATAAGTTGGTGACAGTAATTGGCATAAGATGCCAATCAAAGAAAAGCCAAGAAAGGAAAGAACAACCCAATCAGAAACTGAGGGGCAACAACAAAGGGACAAAAAATGGCAGAATACACACCAAGACACCTCATATTATCTCAAGGAGGAAGATTGCACGTTGGACACAATTAAACCAGCCCACCTGATCATCATAGAGATGGTGATACACACAAGTCAAAGATACCAGACGCAAGGACCTCAGGAGCTCGAACCAGCGAAGTACATCACTAATCTAATCCACTGAAAGAGGCAGAGCTATGGAAAAATGCCCAAGTTTAGACACTGCGCAAGCAAGGCTAGGCCAGCTGCCTAAGGAGCCAGAAGGACATCCTCCCCATGTACTCACCTAGTTGTGCTTGCGGGAGTTGAGCTCTGGCTCTTTAAATAAATAAATAAATAAATAAATAAATAAATAAATGTTTATTCAGGTAAGGTACATACATACAAGAGATTTTACAAAAATTGAAAGATTTATAGATAGAGCTAGTACATACAATGCCTAAAGCCACTATTACGCAAAGCGTTTCGGGCAGGAAAAACATTAATGACAAACTTAATACTACTTGAGTATAAAGAATAAAATGTGTTGAGAACAAATAAAAATAAAGATAAAAAAGGGGGGAACATGGCTGAAAAAGCAGCACAAATACAATTCGGTCGACAAACAGCGTTGTTTATAAAAACAGACATGGGTTGACAATAGTGGGGTAAGGTAGGTTACAGGGAATTTATTAGGTAGTGCTTCGTTTTTATCTTAAACTGGTTGAGAGAGGTACAGTCCTTTGGTCTCGCCTCTCAACTGTCAATCAACTGGTGTACAAATTCCTGAGCCTACTGGGATCTATCATATCTACATATGAAACTGTGTATGGAGGCTGCCTCTACCACATCACTGCCTAATGCATTCCATCTGTTAACTACTCTGACACTGAAAAAATTCTTTTCTAATATCCCTGTGTCTCATTTGGGTACTCAGTTTCCACCTGTATCCCCTTGTTCGCGTACCACCCGTGTTAAACAGTTTATCTTTATCTACCCTGTCAATTCCTCTGAGAATTTTGTAGGTAATGATCATGTCTTCCCTTACTCTTTTGTCTTCGTGTTGTGAGGTGCATTTCACGCAGCCTTTCCTCATAAATCATGCCTCCTAGTTCTGGGAGTAGCCTAGTGGCATACCTCTGAACTTGTTACAGCTTCGTCTTGCGCTTGACAAGGTACGGGCTCCATGCTGGGGTCCACATACTCCAGGTTTGGTTTTACATATGTGGTATACAAGGTTCTGAATGATTCCTTACACAGGTTCCTGAAGGCAGTTCTGATGTTAGCCAGCTTTGCATGTGCTGCAGATGTTATTCTTTTTATGTGGGCATCAGGAGACAGGTTTGGTGTGATATCAATTCCTAGATCTTTCTCTCTGTCCATTTCATGAAGGACTTCATCTCCCATTCGGTAACCTGTGTCTGGTCTCCTTTTTCCACCTCCTAGTTTCATTACCTTACATTTACTCGGGTTGAACTTTAGTTGCCATTTGTTGGACCATTCATTCAGTACAGTATGTCAAGGTCATCTTGTCGCCTCATACTATCTTCCTCTGTCTTAATCCTCCTCATGATTTTTTGCATCATCAGCAAACAATGAGAGGAAGGATACTATACCCTCTAGGAGATCATTTACATATATCAGAAGCAGTATAGGTCCAATGACTGCGGGACTCCACTGGTGACACCTCGCCAATCCGAGACCTCACCCCTCACAGTGACTCACTGTCTTCTGTTGTTTAGTTACTCCCTTGTTCAATGGAGTGCTTTCCCTTTCACTTCTGCCTGCATCTCTAGTTTTTGCACTATCCACTTGTGTGGTACTGTATGGCTTTCTGGCAATCCAAAAATATGCAGTCTGCCCACCCCTCTCTTTTTTGCCTGATCATAGAATTCAATTAATCTGGTGAAGCAAGACTTGCCATCCCTGAACCCATGCTGATGCTGAGTTACAAAGTTCTTTCACTTTAGATGTTCCACTAGCTTTCTTCGCACAATCTTCTCCATCAATTTGTATGGAATGCAAGGTAAAGGTATGCAAGTTAGGGACACTGGCCTGTAGTTCAGTGCCTCCTGTCTATCCCCCTTCTTGTACATTGGCACTACATTAGCTGTCTTCCAAATTTTTTGCAGTTCACCTGTTACCAGTGATTTGTTATACACTGTGGAGAGTGGCAGGCACCGTCCTTCTGCTCCTTCCTTTAGTACCCATGGTGAGATTCCATCCGGGCCTATAGCCTTTATCACATCCAACACTAGCAAAAGCTTCCTTACATTCCCACTGGTAATCCCAAACCCTTCTAGTGGTGCCTGGTTAACTATTCTCTCTTTTATCTTTGGAACTTCTTCTTGCTCTAATGTGAAGAAGACCTGGAATTTCTTATTCAGTTCCTCGCACATTTCCTTGTCGTTTGTAGTGAATCTGTCTGCCCCTATCCTCATTTTCATTACCTGTTCCTTCACTGTTGTTTTTCTCTTGATGTGGCTGTGCAGCAATTTAGGTTGAGTTTTTGCCTTGCTTGCTATGTCATTTTTGTATTGCCCTTCTGCCTCTCTTCTCACCCTTACATATTCATTCCTGGCACTCTGGTATCTTTCTCTGCTCTTACGTGTCCTGTTATTTTTATAGTTTCTCCACGCTCTTGCACTTTGTTGCCTTACTAGCTTACATCTCTGATTAAACCATGGGTTTCTCATCTGTATTTCGGGGTTTTCCTTTTGGTCAGCGACAAACTTGTCTGCTGCCTCTTTACACTTCTGCGTGATGTAGTCCATCATGTCCTGGGCTGTCTTCCCCCTGAGCTCTGTTTCCCATGTTACATCTGTTAGAATTTTTTTTTAACTCCTCATAGTTTACCTTTTGGAATGCCAGCATTTTGTTTTCAGGTCCCTTCCTCGAGTTCATTAACCCTTCTTTGACCAGATACTTAAACATCAGTACACTGTGACTGCTCATTCCTACTAGGGGTTCAAAACTGATTTCTCTTATGTCAGAGTCATTTACAGTGAAGACTAGGTTGAATTTCACTAGTTCATCATTTCCTCTCATTCTTGTGGGTCCCCTGACATACTGGCTTAAAAAGCTTTTTGTTGCCACCTCCAATAGTTCAGCTCTCCATGTTTCCTCGCCTCCATGTGGTTCCTTGTTCTCCCAGTCTATCCTTCCATGATTGAAGTCCCCCCCATGATGAGCAGATGGGATTGATTTCTACTGACAGCAGAGGCTGCCCCCTCAATTATAGTGTTAACTGCCATGTTGTTTCTGTCATACTCCTGCCTAAGTCTTCTTCTGTTTGGTTGAGAGTTATATATCACCACTACTACTACTACTTTTGGTCCTCTCATCGTCATGGTGCCTGTTATGTAGTCTCTGAACCCCCTCACAGCCTGTGATAACCATCTCCTTGAAACTTCTTTCTTTTCCCAATAGTAGGGTCACTTTGCCTCCTTCCCTTCCTTCCTTCCCTCTCTTTCCTTATTACAGTGTAGTCCTGGGGTAACATTGCATTCGTTATAATTCCAGAGAGTTTTGTTTCTGTGAGTCCAATTACATCCGGGTTCACTTCCTGTGCTCTTTCCCTAAGTTCACTTGCCTTGCTTGTAATCCCATCTATGAGTACATCACCTTGAAGCTGACTCTCTTCTGTCCATCCTCAGTTTGTTGATTCCACTGGAGTAGGGAAACAGGGAGAGTCCGTGACAGGAGGACCTAGGAAGGGGGACCTGGGAGATCTGGGGCGTGAGGGGAGCTGGGAGAATCTGCTATGGAGAGGGTGGGAGCAAAGTTAGGGCTTGGGAGGGTGGGAGAGAAGGGAGGGCTTGGGGGGACGTGAGAGGAGGAGGGTGGACAGGACATGTAGGACTCCAATTGTGCCAAACCTGAAGCAACAGATGGAGTGCGGTGAAAGAAGTATATGAACACCCATCACAACCAGTTCAGTTGAAAGGCATCCACTGTCAGGACCTTGCAGTTGGGAAAAGGTGCTGCATACAGAGGAAGATGCCAAGACCAAGGCAACGAGAAGAGATCAACGTCTTGGCGCCCGAGCATCAGGCAAAACTACAGGAAGAGGGCTGTGTTGACTGTTTATTCTGTGGAGATGAGAACAAACTGGGATAGACAATCAGCCAAGATATCAGACACTCCCTGAACATGAATGAGACCAGCCCCAAAGAGACAGGGGACCACAGAGAACCCTTACCCCCCCAAGTTGACACAATGAACCATGGGGTGGGGGAAAAGACAGGAGGAATTCAAATTGTCTGCAGCACAGGCGGAAACTCCCAAACCGCCGTACTTTGAGTTCAACAGGAAACCGGACTCAGAGCGAGCTAAGAGGGCGACCAGGCACATACACATCAGCGTAAGAACTGGTGGTGGAACAGCTAGCTGACCCAGTCTGCCTTGCTTCTCCCCTGGCCTAGCTCCAGGCAGTGCTCAAGAAGGAGAACTCCCGAAACTTTTTCCGGGTATGCTCCCCCTCAACCGAAGTGGGTAGGTTATCTTGAGATGATTTCAGGGTTTAGCGTCCCCGCAGCCCAGTCCTCGACCAGGCCTCCTTTTTGTTACACACCCCCCAGGAAGCAGCCCATAGCAGCTGTCTAACTCCCAGGTACCTATTTACTGCTAGGTAACAGGGGCATCAGGGTGAAAGAAACATTTTGCCCAGTTTGTCTCCGCCTCCACTGGGGATCGTAAACTATTTTGCAAATTATTATTATGGGGCAAACTATTTTGCACTAGTGTCACAAATTTTGAAGTTGAAGTTCCACTGTATTTACTCCGCCAGTTAGGATAATTTGAGAAAATGAAGGTTAAGTCATCATCACACATGATTTGCTTGAGGTGTTGCCTGGCATTTGGTAGGTCATTGATGAATATGAAGAGGAGGAGAGGATCAAGTGTACTACTCTGTGAAATGCCAATATCAATTGGCAGTTTGGAAGTAGCAGCATCTTTCAAGAGAAATATATTGGTGCCTTTGCCTAACACTTGAGGTAAATTGGATGTATTGAAGGAAGTAACCACAGTTATTATGGATAATAGTGTCACGTGCCTTTAGAAGGCCAACAAATAGTCCTGTTGGGTACTTGTTTTTGACACATGCCAGATCTATCAAGTCAAACAAACGTATTATAGCATCATCTGTGCTTTCCAGGGGTCTAAAGCCATACTGACAAGAGCTAAGTATATCATGTTTAGCTATGTAGTAGTAAAGCTGTTTGTACATTTGTTTTCAAATATTTTAGATAATGTGAATAGAGCTGATATTGGTCTACAATTGTTAAATGTCAATGAGATTTCCACATTTACGCACTGGAGTTACACTGATTTTTTATTTAACACATAATCAAGGTAAGCCTCAGAGTAATATTGATTTGTTATAGAGTAATACTATGAACAGTGCAATACATCTTGAGTTTATTTTTATAAATTAGGGAGGAATTTTATTCACCATTTTCCTTTTCTGGCTCCTTGCGGTTAAGTTTGTAACACCCATTTCTTGAGCAATCTTCCGTTGCTCAAATTGTTCACCACCTCTTTAGAATTCAGCTGGGGGATTTGGATCCGGTTTCATTATTCCAGCCATAGGTTTTTGTCCCCTTGCCTGCAGTTAATGCATATAACAATGAGGGAGTATCAGGCAGTTTGGATGGCTTTGGCACATCCCTCTCATGCAGGGCTCTATGGCATGAATTTATTTAGCTTGCAGGTCAGTTGTCCACTGCCTCAATAGAGGGGTCTCCAATGGCTTCCTTCCCTTGTGGGGGGTTGGACTCTGAAGATTAACTTTATCTTAAGATTGTATTTAGGGGTTGAATCCTCAATACAATCCACAATCCTGGAGTGTACAACATTCTTAAAGATAGCCTCTCAAGCTTCAGTCTGACTCTGACATTCGGCTATCCTTAGGTGGATCACTCTGTCTCGACATAGAACCATTGGTTACCTCTTTATGTCACGTTCCTCTGTGATTGTGAGACACCTCGTGGTGGATGCATTTCACTTACTGGAGAAGGCAGGTCCTCTTTATCTCTTTTCTCAAGTCTAGCTCCTCTTTCCAGTGTTGATCCATTTGGAGACCTTTGCAGGCTGACCATTCTGGTGAATCATCTGTGGTCAGTTCAGTCCAGTTTCCAGCTCTTCTAGTCTGTTGCCATCATCCTTTTGCATCCCTGAAACTTTCTCAGATGATTAATGGCAAGACTTACCTGAATGGTTGCAAGTCTATCCACCAATCTTCACATCAAGAGTTTTGGAGCTGCTTGCACTCACACCTTCAGGTTGGGATGGGACCAGGAAGCCACTCTTTTAGTGTCGCATTTGACTCCTCCCCGGTGCCAGTGTGAGGTGGCTTTGTGGTCCTTTCAGCCTTTCTTCTTTCTTCACTAACTGTCCTCCATTCCTCTGCCTGTGGTTATGTCCACTACAACTTGGCTCTTTATGAAGTGCAGTTTTGCTCCCAATACAGTCACCTCCAACCCTTCACCATATTGGAGCATCTCATACCAGCTTTTGGGATACATGCTCTCCTCCCTTCCTCAAGTTGTCCTGGGTGTTTTTTCATCACCCACCAGCTCCCATACATGTGGAACCTACTTGCCCCCTACAACAGATACTTTTACCTTTTCCTCACCTCAATTTCTTGTGTCCCCCATTCAAGAACGCTTTCTTGTAATTTTGGTTTCTCTTTCTTGCAATCCACACTTCTTGCTCTTTGCAAGAAGAACTACTTATTTTGTCATGAAAATTACTCTAATAATCTCCTGGAAATGAACAAGTCATTTGTTTTTCAATGGGGTTGTCAAGTGAGGGACATGTTCTCTGTCCATTTGGTAATGTTAAGCATGCTTTTGCATGCTTCACATTAAGTATGCAAAGGAGGCATGCATTATCATGCTTCCCAAGCTATGGCTTTCTCTATCAATCCCGATTCCTTGTTGCAAGGCCATTCTTTCTTATCTTATTAATCAGTGGTTGTGTTCAGCCTGATGTGTATCTGAATACACATGATGTGCATAGGTATAATTTGTTCATATTGTCACTTTATGGTGATATATTGATTATATCTGATTTATGGCTAACTAACCACTAATGCTAGTTGCCTCGATGAGGACAGGAAGCCGGTGGCTTGTCAAAGGTTCCCCCATTTGCCTTAATAATCTTACTCATGTAGATTTTAAATCCTAGCCCAGTTTTGACACTTATTGCTTTCGCAGGTATGAGGTTCCATGGGTTTATAACCCTGTTGGTGAAAAACATCTCCTGTCCTCAGTCCTACATTGAGGTTTGTTGAGCTAGAAACTGTTGCTCCTTGTTTGTGTTACACCTGACCTATCAAAGAAATTGTCAGGATCAACTTATGACATTTAATTGTGTACAGAGCACCACTTGGTTTCCGAACCCCGTGGGGACGAGACCCGTCGGTTAACATGTAAGTTTGTAAACGAGAAACAGAGGGAAAAAATAAACTAGAAATGTAAAAGAAAAATTTCCGAAAAAAAAAAAAACAGAAAACTCTAGAGGAAAAAATCGACAAGTTTATAGCGTAAATGCGACTATTTTGTTTGCACTCGCCAATAAGTGAAGTCCTGATCCACTTTATAAAATATCTTAATTGTTCCTAGCTGATTATTAAGACATCTGGAAAACATCCTCTGGATGTTTCCTGCCAGCCAGCCTGCAGGCACAACCTGCCAGCCAGCCTGCAGGCACATCCTGCCAGCCAGCCTGCAGGCACATCCTGCCAGCCAGCCTGCAGGCACATCCTGCCAGCCAGCCTGCAGGCACATCCTGCCAGCCAGCCTGCAGGCACATCCTGCCAGCCAGCCTGCAGGCACAACCTGCCAGCCAGCCTGCAGGCACATTCTGCCAGCCAGCCTGCAGACACATCCTGCCAGCCAGCCTGCAGGCACATCCTGCCAGCCAGCCTGCAGGCACATCCTGCCTGCCAGCCTGCAGGCACATCCTGCCTGCCAGCCTGCCTGCCAAAAATATACGATGATGTACATTTAAGAAAAATCTGAGTCACAGGTCTGTCGAGTGTGGTTAGGCTTACGGAGTCAGCCGGTCCCTCTCCCACCACCGACACACCTCCTCCTGCTCACCCCAACCCATACACACACACACGTGTGTATGTGTGGTGGTGGAGGCCAAGACCATCAGTAGTTTCAAAGCGTTATATGACAGAGTGCTGGGAAGACGGGACACCACGAGCGTAGCTCTCATCCTGTAACTACACTTAGGTAATTACATGGATGGCGATATACTAAAGAAATTGTTCATGACTTTTGTTAGGCCAAAGCTAGAATATGCAGTGGATGTGTGGTGCCCATATCTTAAGAAGCACATCAACAAACTGGAAAAGGTGCAAAGACATGCTACTAAGTGGCTCCCAGAACTGAAGGGCAAGAGCTACGAGGAGAGGTTAGAGGCATTAAATATGCCAAAACTAGAAGACAGAAGAAAAAGAGGTGATATGATCACTACATACAAAATAGTAACAGGAATTGATAAAATCGATAGGGAAGATTTCCTGAGACCTGGAACTTTAAGAACAAGAGGTCATAGATATAAACTAGCTAAACACAGATGCCGAAGAAATACAGGAAAATTCACTTTCGCAAACAGAGTGGTAGACGGTTAGAACAAGTTAGGTGAGAAGGTGGTGGAGGCCAAGACTGTCAGTAGTTTCAAAGCGTTTTATGACAAAGGGTGCTGGGAAGACGGGACACCACGAGCGTAGCTCTCATCCTGTAACTACACTTAGGTAATTACACACACACACACACAGCACCACTTGGTTCCCGAACTTTAGTTATCCGAAACTTCCAGTTTCCCGATTGGGGTTGGGGGAATCACGTTACACGAACTAAGTTCGGGTAGGAAGTAGTGCGCCAAGCTTCACGCCAGCCAGGGTTGGGGTTACTCTATACGAACCAAGTTCGGGTGTGAGGTAGCGGTCAGCCAAGCGTCGTGCCGGCCTGTGGTGGTGGGTGGGTGGGAGATGGTTTAGTTTGCCCACTGACCGTGTCGGGTGTCGCCTGCTACCCTGTGACGTCACAGACTCACGGCCTATTGTTCCCATTGTTTGAATTTGTCACAAGACTGGAGTGTTCATTCTGTGACTTTGTTTTACATATCAGCACAATCAAGGAACATCCGTGCACCATGTCGACTCCAAATGCACGCATTGTGTCAGTGAAAGCATCTACAAGCGGGTTACGTAAAAGAAAGAGGTCAGTGATGACATTTGAGATGAAAGTTGAAATAATTAAGAAGGTGGAGAGCGGTGTCCCGAGAAGTGCCGTGCCCGCTGAATATGGCATTAGTAAAAGTACTGTTTTTGATCTTCCTAAGGCTAAACCTATCATTTTTTACTATTTCTCTAGAACTGAAAGTGATAATGCAATACGAAATAGAAAGGTAGTAAGTAAAGCAAAAATGGAGCGTGTTGATAACGCAGTGTGGGAGTGGTACAAACAGAGACGTGAGGTGACGAAGAAGCCAGTGGCAGGCTGGCTGCTCGTGGAGAAGGCAAGTGAATTTCACCAAGCAATGAAAATTACTCAAAAGTGTGCATACAGTGATGGATGGCTCAGAAGTTTTAAAACCCGTCATGGCATTAGGTTCATTAAAGTGCATTGGTGAAAGACAATCTGCTGATATTGTTGGTGCTGATGAGTATGTAAGTAAATTTGCGGAGATGGTGCAGGAACAAAATTTATCTCCAGAGCAAATTTATAATGCTGATGAGACAGGTTTGTACTGGCGTATGCTTCCCACAGAAACGATGGCTCATAGTGGTGAGGACGATCCTTCAGGTGGTTATAAACAGAACAGAGAATTTCTCTGTTGTGCTGTGCAAATGCGGCTGGCACGCACAAATTAAAATTACTTGTGATTGGAATTAGTAAATACTCCATGGCTTTAAAGTCAACCAGGTGCCTCCCTGTGATTTATAAAGACCAGCCAAGTGCGTGGATGTCTCAAGTAATATTTGTCGAGTGGTTTAATAAGAA